>NC_051158.1:14743363-14770863 GCF_013339745.2 Dermacentor silvarum
AACCCGCTTAGCTAGCTTATCCTTCTCCTGCTCTAGACGGTCTAGCCACGACCCTAGCTCACACATCCTACAAATAAAATCTCCAACGTTCGCTTCGCACAACAACTTGCAGCGCTACTACGGTATCAAATAGAAACCTTTATAAATATTGAAATAAACTATACCAATTTATGATAAGAAGAGTAATTTTGACTTTTGTTTTCTTGCGTTTAATTACAATTTAGAGGTTACTCTGTTAGCAGCAAGCGATTTGTTGCGCTTAATTTGGAGTAAACAACTTCACGTGCCTTCACCAGCCAAGCTAATTCATGTTAGGCCTACGAGCCACGAAATCGACAATCGAATTCGGAATCAGCGACGTCTAATGAATCAGTCTTCATTACACACGTTAGTTGAGAGAAAGCGATAACCGCAGTCACTTCTCCTAGCTTACGAACTTCACGCGTTACCACGAATCGAGCCCAGTTTGGTGCTCGGTTCGAGCCGTCGCTTCGATGGCGCCGCCATGTTTGTTGACGCAAAGCTTTTGGGGCAGCTTTTGGGGCACCCGCTAAATCGGTGAAATAGCGTGTCCGACGCAAAACTCAAACGCAGGTCGCGTCTCGCGCATGCGCAGTGGCTTCGACGCTATTTCTTTGGGGCCCCTATTCTAAAACTCTCTATTGTCCTCTAACCTCCTTTTGTTTCGGGAACCCATTTTGTAGTTCCCCCAGCACCTCCTCGTCCTCCACCCTTACCTGCAGCCTGTCCTTTAGATTCTGCATCACCACCCTGTAAACCACTGACGTCACTGTTATCGGATGGCAGTTGTTTTTCAGCTTTGCCCCCTTTCCCTTATATATAATGCTCATCCTGTTTAGTCTCCACACATCGGCGGCTTTACCGTCCATTATCGCTTTGCTCACTACCTCTCGTAATGCTTTCTTAGGTTTTGGTCCCAATGCCTTTATTAACATAACTGGGATGCCATCAGCACCTGTCGACGTGCCACTAGGAACCCTCTTCCCTGTTTTTTCCCACTCTCGTTGTTCAAGTGGAGCTACTGCACCAACCGGTATATCCTCGTCTGATAAATTGCATGCAACATTTCTTTGGCCTTTAAATTTTATTGCGACAGCAATCATATGAACACTCCAAGCGCATTTTTGCCATCGCCGTCGTCGTCGCCGTGATGTTCCGTATAATGTCCAACGGCGAAAATATCGTCGCCGCGCGCCGTGCGTCATGTGTGCGAGTGAAAGTGTGCGAGGGTGAGCCGGCAACCGTAGCTTAATCTCGCGCCCGCTAGAGAGGAAGGCGGCCGGAAGCGCACGGTCTTCGTTCACGCACAAGGAGGCGACGGAGACTGGAGGGGCGGGGGGGGAGGGGCGTTCTGCTTACGCAGCTGCTGCTAACGGAGCTATCTTGAAAGCGATCTGCAACGCGGCGCGGGCTGTCGCGCGCACCGTATGTTGAAAGCGATCTCCAGACGGCTCTGACCTTTGTATGTGCTGTTTCGCCGCTCTATTTCCGTTGAAGCGACAGACCGCACGAACCTTCGCTTGCTGCGGCGGCCGCACTCGTTCGACCCAGCGTTTTGACAGCGGTTGTCTGCGGTCATCGAGTGTGATCTATTCGTGTTTGCTTGTGCGCGCTGACACCATGCTTGTTAATTCAGTTAGTAAGCGGATGTACGGATGTTTATGCAGCCGATAAAACTACTATCCCTACTCCGTATAGCTGTCTACTAATTTGCTATCGCAATTTATGCTTCGCCTTTCGGGCGAAACTGCGACATTTTTTCTGTCTTCATTGCTCCTATATGTTCCATTGCCTCATCCCCTTCTAGCCGAATACCTTGATTTGATCTGTAACTATAAACCTCTGCTCTAGGTAGACTTATTGCTCAAGGAGTTCAGATGTTTCCAGCATTTCTTAGCTGCTTTTCTATCCTTTTTGTTCCCTTCTGACAACTATTGAGTCTCGTTCTGATATTCTCATTAATCAAGTGGGATGCTTCCTTTATGCAGTTTAAAAAGTTATCCCATTTTTTGTCTATATCAGCTTCTGGTTCACCCCTCTGTTTAGAATATGTGTGTTCCCTGGAGGCTTCCTGACATTTCTCTATGGCCTTCTTGACATCCTCATCCCACCAGCTCACCAACTCTTGGGTTTACGCCTTCTTTCCCCTTTGGGCCTGACCAGTACCTTAGCAATCTCTAGCTCAAATAGTCCTGCTAAATTCGTGCATGTCCATTCTGTTTTAGTAACCTCAGAAATTACTTCCTCAATTTGTTTGGTAACTATTTCCAGTTGTTCTTCCGAGTAAAATGTCCCGTCTGGATGTTCATCTTGCCTCCTTCCTGCTTTCGTTTCCTTCTAAAACTCAGCTTGATGCGTTTATGATCACTAACTAGACTTCTTGGAGCCATACTAGACTTCTTGGAGCCATATTCATCTATGTTCATTACGCCTAGCCTATCACACATCCTATGTGACATTAGTGCATAATATATCGTGGACTGCAGTCTCCCTACCTTCCATGTTATGTGCTCTTCACACTTCTCAGTACTGTTACATGCAACTTATTCATGCCTTTCACACATGTCAAGCAACATGCTGCCTGTCCAGATGAGATGTATACCCGTCCACATCTTCTAGTGCGCATTCATGTCTCCTAGTATAATTATATCGCACCCTCCTCCTGGCGCCTTAATGCCACTTGATATGCATTCTACCATTTTTTTTTTTTTTTTTGCTCTTTGTCATTTGCTCCTGTCCACAGGTATACAAAGCAAAAGAGTGCCTGCTCCCCTACCACTTTCCCTTTTAGCCATAAATTTACCTTGCATTCCTGTTTGACCATTTGTGAATTCATTCTTTTATGAATGAATGCCCCAATTCCACCCAGCTTTCTGCTGCCTCCTGTTCTATTGCAATAATCCCATGCCTAGTCAAGATTACAGGGTGATCGCTTTATGTCCCTAAGATGTGTCTCCATAAACCCGTATGCCATCAGCTCCCCCTGCCTTAGCTTCTCTTCTATTTCCTCCCACTTCAGCCTATTCTTGCACCCTTGCATGTCAATATACCCTATGTCTGAATTAACTTGGCACTAGCGCTTACGTCTTATTCTTCTCCTACAGATCTCTCCGTTTCTTGAATCTTGGTGCCTCTCCGGGTCCGTATTTATCTACACTGGTTGCATCAGGTCTCTGGGTCCCCCCAAAAAGAGCCACTGAATGGCGGCCCATCCTACTACCTACCGTCCTACTCGTGGCACCACTGTAGTGAATGCCATCCTATGCAAAAGTATAGGAGCGGGCTCGTACACTTCCCAGTTTACCTCTATTACACCGTACCCCAGTCCTCGGATTAGTTCCCTAATGACACGGTTAGCCTCAACCACACTCCTTTCCATCCCGCTGGACTGCCCCTAGCTGGACCTCTGGGATTGTGCAGATGGTCACATGCACCATTGGAGAGGCCCCTCTGAGTTTACGCAACCCAACCTCTGTCTCTTGAAATTCTGGCTCCTTCGCTTCAGCACATCATTGAGACCAGCATGAATAACGACAAGGTTTCCATCCTCCATGGTGTACCCTACCACCTCCTTAGCTTTGGCCACTGCGTCCACCATGCACTTCCCTGACTGGGACTCCACCTTCACACGCCTGTCTGAAGCTGGAGGCTCAGCCAAGGAAGTGATGACGATGATGATTTACTGGCATCCCCTTTGAAACGGGGCGCTGACAAATAGTCACCTAGCCTGCTTGATTTAATCAGGTATGTCATACATGTTTTTATCGAGCATTTTTGTATACATCTCCCTAATTTTTTTTCCTTCAAAATCTACCTTGTACCATCACCTATGACTGTAAGAGATCCAGTCGTATCAATTTTCTTTCTGCTTTTTTATTTCACCAATACCCTAAACGTCTCGACTGCTGACCGGTTGATGTTTCCGTCCACTTTGGACCCAAGCGCTTCTGGAAGGCATAATTTACCAATGGTTCTTACTGGGTGAATCCCTTCGCATTCCATTAGGATGTGCTGAGTGGTCTCCGGATCTTTGCTGCAGCATACACATGCCTCATCTAGTTCCGTATGTTTGCTGCGGTTTGTTTTGGTTCTTAGGCAACAGGCTTGAGCCTCAAATGGTAAGGCACTGCCCTTTGTGTTAGAGTGCAGATTTTCCTTTCAAATTTCTCTCTTCTCATTCTTGTAAATCTCCATGGTCTTTTTTGTTTCCATTCTTTACATCCAATTCACTGTCTCTGTTTCTCTTACTTTCTTTCATAACCAAAGGGGTGATATTTTCGAGCGATGATTCCCGGTAGTGCATCATCATCTAGACATTTCGCGCGTCTCTACATTGGACGCGTCGAAGTAGACGAATGCCTTTACGACACTACGCCAGAAACGCTGTCAGCAAGAATCACATGCTGCATTTGTCACGAAGGAGAACGCGACGCGGCTACTATGCTGCAGAAGTGGCGGAACGAGATGCAGGAATGCGATGTCGCCAGATTGAAATGGGCGAAACTTTATCACAGCCGAAGTCCGGCCTGCCTGGCCGTGAATTTACTTGCACTTAGCATTTGGGCCGCGCCGAGCCTCAGCTACTTATCATCATTTACTACAGATGGTGGTAGTTGCCTGATCGGTCGACGAGTCCGGCGTTTCCAGCATGCCAGGCAGAGGCCGGTCAAGTCAGTACGTCATGCCGGAGACGATTGCTAAAATTTTACCCTGCGCTTTAAACGTTGTTGCCTCAGCGCAAGCGCACAAGTGCGCGGCGAGTGAGCGCTTAGATGTTTGTCAAAGGCGCAAACTCAGCACGCTCGCATCAATGAATCAGCATGCTGCCGGTTAGCCAAGCAAGCGCGCGATGTAACCTCTTCCAGGGGCTCCTGCGTGCCATAGGACATGTTCCAGTCCCGCGCCAGCCACGCTAGACTGTAGAGCGTCCAATTTTCGCCGACGTAGCGTAACTGCGCCACGCGTGGATCGCGTCCGCGTTAAGCCGGGCTATGTGCGCGCCTATAGCTTGGTCACCCCAATGCGCTCTTCTCCGAGCGGAGGGAGAACGCATCGAGGGTCTGCTTCTTGAACGTAGACAAGCAGATAGATAAAACCGGCTTGACACGGAGAATACTTCGCATTAAATGAACAGCGCGGGCGCGCATCGGCGTTGGTACCGCAAACAAAGCAGCTAGCTAAGTATGCGAACTCTGTGGCTAGCAGACATGCGGTACCTGTTCTCTGATAAACGGGAACGGTATGCAAGCAAGGGAAGCAGACGACCCGAGCGCTGGTTCTCTACAGTTTCCAAAGTACGTCACTTCCGGCGACTAGTAATGGCGGTGCTTCTTTTTTCAGTTTCGGTATGATAATTAACATCGATTTTTGTGAGCGTTTTGTGAAGCGCCCACTCGCATATCAGGCGTAACTTTTTTCCAGAGAGGCTACTGTATGTCTAAATTATCTGAAACGGGGCTTCTTACGCGGTCCAGAATTTCTTTGCAGTTGGCCTTTAAGGCCGGCGGCGGCGCAACGAGGCTCTACCATACCGTAGGGGTTTTCAATTTCTATCTGTCAGTGAACCAGCACCTTCTCCACCTGGATGGCGGCAGCTGTACGCTGAAGACATCTTATCAATTTAAAGCAAACTGATTGATACGCACGTGTACAGCTGCCCATAGGACGGTAGCATGCCAAGACTAGGGAGACCCAGACGGCCATGCTCTTTTGCTCCAGCTCACTCCTCAGAAGGCGTGGACTGTCGACGACGCCGACGCTACTGTGATCGCAGACTGAGCTACAGGATTGCGCTACAGTTCGGGGTTCAGCAATATGGTTGTCTAATGCGAAATGTATAAAGAAACAGCTGTGTATTTGCAGCCGCGCCCGCATGCGAGCACCCCAAGGCCGAACGAAAGAACCCAAAAAAGACGAAAAAAAAACGAAGAAAAAAGGCGACTGCTGCACATGTGGCATTTGCCGGGACGGGCCGATTCACTAACGGGCTACAAGTTTTTTAGCGCCACCCGTCGAATGCGACTGACGACAGAGTAAAACGTAACACCATATCGTATAGGGTCGTGCACGTGATTGACAGATTTTGTAACTGATTGAATAATTGGTGAATTCGTGATTTAATTGGTAAATGAAATACTCCCCAGTAAAACCATGGCCACACTTTACTTCAATCGATCAAGAGAACAGGCTGGCCTCAGGAAGAGATATTCTGCACTGGATCACATCCATGTCATCGATCAGGTAATTCAGAAATATGTGGAGTACAATCAACTGCTCTAGTATGGATTTCATAGGTAATGAAAAGGCATTTGATTCAGTAGAAATACCAGCAGTCACGGAGGCATTGCGTAATCAAAGAGTACAGGAGGCATACGTGAAAATCTTGGGAAATATGTAAAAAGATTCCACAGCTACCTTAGTTCCCCACCAGAAAAATAGGAAAATTACTCATCAAGAATGGGGTCAGGCAAGAAGATACAATCTCTCCAATGCTGTTCACTGTATGCTTAGGGAAAATAACAGGTGGACCATTAAATTTGCAGAATGACTCTCAAGGTAAGGTCAGCGCAGTCGAGGACGGCAGACAATTGGTGGGGTGATGAAATGAAAAACTTGCAGGCGCAAGTTGGAATCACCTAATGCAAGACATGGTAATTGGAGATCGCTGGGAGAGGTCTTCTTCCTGCAGTGGACATAAGAATTGGCTGATGATGATATTAACTGAATGATTTATTGGTGGATAAAATTTAAGGTCCAAAAGCAACACAAGAGTTTCGAGAGACGCCGCAGTGAAAGCGTCTGGATTAATTGATCACCTGAGGTTCTTTAGCATGGACCAAAAGCGGTATATGAGCGCTTTGCACTCTGCCATTATTGAAATGCAGCCGTCGAGCACGGGATACAAACCCATGGCCGAGTGCTCATCAGCACTACCGTCGGCATCCAATGAGTCACAGTGGCGGGTCCTGGCGTATCTCAGTCTAGCTTCAACAAACAGGGAATCACATAGCTTTGGTGTGTGTTTGTGTGTATGTATGTTTGTGCGTGTTGTATGTTTGTCTGTATGTGTGTGTGTGCGTGTGTGTGTGTGTGTGTGTGCGTGTCGTGTGTGCGTTTGTGTGTGTGCGTTTGGGAGCATGTGTGTGTGTGTGTTTGTGTACGTGTATCTGTGTGTTTATGTGTGTATGCGTGTGTATGTGTGTATGTTCATGTGTGTGTGTGAGTGTGTATGTGGGTGTGAGTGTATGTGGGTGTGTTTGTGCGTATGTGCGTCCGTGTGTGCGTGAGCATTTGTGTTTGTGTGTACGTGTGTACGTGTTGGTGTTTGTGTGTGTTTGTGTGGGTGTGTTTGTGTGTGTGCGCGCGCGTGTGTTCCCCACGATTTTTTTTTTGGAGGTTAACAGATGTGGACCCACCATTAATATGGCCACTCATATTTCTAACTTCTACGACACGTGTTAGGCATGACTGACTGTGATTGTTGATAAGCGCAAACAACAATAAAGCAGGAAACATTCGCAGAAATATGGAATGGATCACATCTATGTTGCACTGAGTTGTGTAACAACTACCTCAAGAGCATACGTCCCTGGAACGTCAATAAATACGTCACGTAGTACGTCAAGTCAAATCACAAGTACCAGTTGAAAAGAGTTTCACAAACGATTTCTCGTCAACTGCAGCCAGATCAAATCACTACCATGGCTATTTGGCACAACGTTTCAAAACATGTGGAGGTGATTGCGAAACTTTAAGCACCAAGGCTACATGGGTGCAAGGTTTCGATACACGAAGATGTGTTTGAGAAAGTTAAATGCGGTGTACCTTCGCTGCCGTTTTAATTTTTCCAAAGTTCCACGAAACCGAAGAAATACAACAATTCTCTTCGACTTCTTCGTTGCCAATGAAACGTTCATTTATTTACTGTTTATGTTCTTTATTTCCTGTAGCAATTGATTGCAATAAAATATTTACTTAATACAATTTCACCTATTTAGTGCAATGATGATGTGTGGAGTTTAATGGCGCAATGGCCTGCTATGGTCTACGAGCGCCATGACACACGGTAATGAATTGTCTGTGTATTATGTATGAAATGATCAAATGAGTTGCAAATGGCAGATTGAATGTAGCTTCAAAGTGGCCTGAAAACGTGTCGCTGTAAATTGCGTAAAATATATAAGCATCAAAATAATGACAGTGACTCATGACGTGAGCTATGAGCTATTTCGACAAATGTAGAGCGAAGCCAAGTTAGAAAAGAAGAAAAAAGGAACAGCATGACAGCGTGCGCCTAGCAACACCGGGTCTACGCGTTTGGAGACGCAGCTGGCGACGAACATCTGCACCTCATTCGAACTCCCCGAATTTCCAGCATTTCAGCGATAACAGAAAAAAAAAGACATTCGTGAACACTTTTCACTTTAGAAAAATCTACGGATTATTGTGATAGCCCGCGAACGAAAATGCTGGACCAAATGTTACGTTTGATGAGCGAGAACTGCATCATCCTGCTGTCTGCAGCGTGTACACCGCTTCAATGAAAACCCACACCGGTTTGCTTGAAAACGATGCATCGCGGTTGAAGAAAGAAGGTGCATTTTGGCGCAAGCTTGCTAGGCCCTTACCACAAAAAAAATCACAGCATATCCACGGGGTGAATGATGATGAGTGGGCGAAGCTCCGGAGGGAATCATCGGATCTCCCGCTTAAGGGGACGCTAGCACAAACGCGTTAGAAACGTGCAATACTCTCTAGTAAGGGGGAGTGGCCACAGCGTCTTACGCAGCCATTTACACATGCCGGAACGTGCACCGCGTTTGCCGACGCCATCACATGACTGCTGAGAGAGTATACCCCCCGTATTCATAAACGCTCCTCGACTTGAACTTGACTTGCCACCGCCTTGGGCAGCGTGTTCGAAACGCGTTGAAGGTAAGGCGGAGAGGCCACAGCGTCTTACACCAGCTTCTTACACGGGCCGTAACGCGCTAGCACAAACGCGTTAGAAACGCGCTAGAAACGCGGCCTTTTGTTAATGTTAGGTATTTATTGCCATCGTGGTGCGTGTGTCTATGTGCGCTTCGTGGCGTAGTAAATATGTTCTATTGTTTCCGGTTTCCTGCAGATTAAACAATTTACTGACCAAGGTACAAACAGACCTTTACTTTGTAACCATGGCTTGACAGGGAGAGTGTCGGTATGTATATTTTTCTAGACTGCCACGATGCCGTATTCCTGTGGGATGTCTTACAAAGAACTCTTAAAAAAGAATTGCCATTAAGCCCTTTTGGACTTCGGTTTCTTCCATGTGCGGATACAGGCGAAGTGCCGAGTGATATGCTAATGTTGCTTTGTATGCATAGCGTATGGAAGACCAGGATGGATGTTAGGCATGCCCATATACAAATTCACTCAGCAAGACACTATTTTGTTGAGAGTGTTATCTACACCCGAGACTTGTTCAGAGCCCAATGTGAACCCCCAGAATGGCTACCTGTAGTGGATCAATTGGCTTCTGTGAAACATTTTTAAGCCACATACACCGGCCGAGTTGTAGCTGGTGTATTTAGACTATGTACATGTGTATCTGATAATTTTTGTTTGTGTTTGTGAAATGGCAATAAATAAAAAAAAAAGCTTCGTGGCGTAGTGGTTAGCGCCGCGCGTTCGAAAGCGAGGGGTCCCTGGTTCGATTCCGCGCTACGGACACAACTTTCGGAATTTTTTTTTTTTTTTCATAAAACGCCGGAAGCGTTCTCCGGAAGCTGGCTTCCGGAACCGGAAGTGGAACCGGAATTCGGCTTCTGTTATACTATACGTATATATATATATATATATATATATATATGGGTATACATACATATACGGACACACAACGCCATCTATTGAGCAATTCATAAAACTAGACGTGGCTACCTACTACGACGGGGACGAACGGGTGCCGCTATAAGGAGCTTCGCCCCTAAAAGCAGCGCGTTATTGCTCGGAGCAGTAATACTTCCAGAAATATCACGGGCACGGAGTTGTTGCTTATCATTGTGAGCGTGTTTTTTTCCCTGTGTATGTATGTATGTATGTATGTATGTATGTATGTATGTATGTATGTATGTATGTATGTATGTATGTATGTATGTATGTATGTATGTATGCATGCATGCATGCATGTATGTATGTATGTATGTATGTATGTATGTATGTATGTATGTATGTATGTATGTATGTATGTATGTATGTTGTAGCGCCGAGAATGGCGCTTCCGTGCGCAATGCCAAGAGCGCATGCACGAGGAATCACTACCATGGCTATTTGGCACAACGTCTCAAAACATGTGGAAGTGCTTGCGAAACATTAAGCACCAAGGCTACGTGGGCGCAAGGTATCGATACACGCGGATGAGTTTGAGAAACGTTAAACGCGGTGTACCTTCGCTGTCGTTTTAATTTTACCAAAGTTCCACTAAACCGAAGAAATACAAGTATTCTCTTCGACTTCTTCCTTGCCAATGAAACGTTCCTTTGTTTACTATTCGTTGTTTATTTCCTGTTGCAATTGATCAATAAAAAATATTTACTTAATACAATTTCATTTATTTAGTGCAATGATAATGTGTGGAGTTTAATGGCGCAATGGCCTGCTATGGCCAAAGAGCTCCGTGACACATGGTAATAGACTGTCTATCTATTATGTATGAAATGATCAAATGAGTTACAAATGGTAAATGTAAGGGTGCTGGAAAGTGGCCTGAAAACGTGTCGCTTATACTGCGTAAAAGATACAAGCATCAAAATTAGGACAGTGACTCACGATGTGACCTATGCGCTATTTATTGAAATGGGCTCGACAAACGTAGAACGAAGCCAAGGCAGACAAGAAGAAAGAAGGAACAACATGGCAGCGTGCGCCTAGCGACACCGGCTCTACGCGTTTGGAGACACAGCTGGCGAAGAACAGCTAGCTGCTCCTCATTCGAACTCCCTGGATAATTCCAGCATTTCCGCGATAAGAGAAAAAAAATTCCTGTACACTTTTCGTTTGAGAAAGTCTACAGATTATTGTGATAGTCCATGAACGAAAATGTTGGACCAAATGTTACTTTTAATGAGCGAGAACCGAATCATCCTGCTGTCTGCAGCGTGTACACTGCTTCAATGAAAAACCTCAGGGGTTTGCTTGAAAATGGTGCATTGCGGTTGAAGAATGAAGCTGCAGTTTGGCGCAAAATGCTATGCAGTTACCACAAAAAGCAGCGCATTATTACTCTGAGAGTAGTAATGCTTCCAGCAATATCACTTGCAGACAGTTGTTGCTTATAATTGTGTGCGTGTTTTTCTCTCTGTGTATGTAGTATGTGTGTACGTACGTACGTACGTACGTACGTACGTACGTACATACATACATACATACATACATACATACATACATACATACATACATACATACATACATACATACATACATACATACATACATACATACATACATACATACATACATACATACACACACACACACACACACACACACACACACACACACACACACACACACACACACACACACACACACATACATACATACATACATACATACATACATACATACATACATACATACATACATACATACATACATACATACATACATACATACATACATACATACATACATACATACATACATACATACATACATACATACATACATACATACATACATGCAGCAGGTAGGTATGCATGCATGTATGAATGCATGTACGTATGGATGTATGTATGTCAGCCCTCCATGTCTTGTCAGTTCAGCAACATCGCTGACTTTCTGCAACCCTTTACAACTCTTTTTCAGGTTCTCACATGAAGCATGCTACACACCAAGGACATGTTACACAATTAACACGCTTTGTACCGTGCTAGCAACACTTTTCGGTACCCAAAAATCAATTCATACGCACGTGAATGCAGAAGCCGTTTGCATAGGAATACTACTGCGAGTAGAAAAAATCTTTCTGCCGTCTTTCTCTCCTTCGTTTGGGACAGAGAAAGTGATGGAAGATGAAATAAAGCTAGAAACGTTAGTTTTATGTACAATGGCCTTTATTTTCTATTAAGCTATAGGCTTTGTTCTCCGTTTGCTAGTTTAGACGAAGCGAACATGCGTCATTTTAACGCGATAGCTTTAAGGGCCCCATGTCGCGCTTGTTCCGCCGCGACATGCACGACAAGCGCGACATGTCCTCGACAAACATGGCCACGCTTTCATTTGGTTTCTGAAACCGACTCTGCAGAGCCTGTTCGGCCTTTTCTTTCCTTTCAGGGCTGCTGTATGTCTCGCGAAGCTGTCGTCGGAATTCTTGCCAGCTAGTGATGGAGCCCTCGTGATTCTCAATCCACGTGCGAGCGTAGTCTTCGAGGGCAAAGTACACGTAGCACAGTTTCTTAGAGTCATCCCATTCATTGACTGCAGCGACTCGGTCGAAGTGCTCAAGCCAATCCTCCACGTCCTCGAACACGTCGCTATGAAATGACTTCAGAACGCGTGCTGCGTAGACGACACTCGGACTAGCAGTGGATTGGACTGCGTTGCTCTCTTGAGTCTGACTTGCACTTGCCCCTATGGTGGACATTCTTACTTGGCTCAATGGGTCGTATTCAGGAGGTAGTCCTTGCAAGCGGCGGCTGTGGCGAAGTGCCCGGTTTTCCTCCGAAATCGTGGGAATGGTGGTAGGGACTCGAAGCGTCGGGAGGTCAAATTAGTGCATAGGAAGGATACCCAGCACATCCACCAATTTGTTGTCGGTGTCGGCTTTCAGCGTCCAGTGAGCGAAAAATCATCCCGAACGACACATCCCGGACCACGCAGGCCCTCCGCGTGGCGCATAAGCGTTACTGAACTAATTGAATTTTTCAAAGTAATATGCGTCAGAAAATTCGTAAAATACGACTTACACACGACCTTCAGACATGATAGCGTCAAAGGGTAATTTGAATATACGGGACAACATAATTCTGTTACGCGGAAACTCGAACACAAACCCCCTTTTCCAGCTACCGTTTGAGGTTTGTCCTAGTGGGAGTGGCACGCTCCACTCGTTTCCTTGCAATGCCATCCAGATGGCGCTCGCCTCCGCGCATCCGCGGATCCAGCCATGTCGGCGAAAGAAAAAAAGAACCAGAAAGCTCGCCTTCGTGCATAGCGTTCGCCGCCAGCGTTTCCCGGTAAACATTTCGGTGACATAAGCTGCAGTTGCCGGGAAGCGTGAGAAGCACTGGGAGATCTTTGAATGCTATTGCGTTCCACTCTTAAACGCGAAGCTAAAGCGTCGTCCCAGTTTTATTGCAATAGCAATTATATGGATACTTCAAGCGGATTTCTGACGTCGTTGTCGCCGTCACTGTGTGGTTCCGTATAAAGTCCAAGGGCGATAAAATTGTCGCCACGTGCCGTATGTCCCAGTGAAAGCCCGCGGGGGACGCGCGCTTTCACGGAGAGCGAACGCACCGCGGAGAGCAAACTCGACTTCTTCGAGCGAAAGGCCATGGGGGTATAAGAGGGAGGGAGGAGGGCGACGCTGTGCTGTGGCACCAAATGCGTATCTTGCAACCGGGCGCAAGGAGAACTGGCGACTCAATCTCACACGCGAAAGGAGGAAAGCGGGAAGGCAGGCGGGAGGGAGGGGGGGGTCGGCTTCTACTCTGCCAACAACTGCGTACTTCTACTTTGCGCCGGTGCGGGCAGTCGCGCGCACCCTATCTTGAAAGCGATCTCCACACGGCCGCGACCTTTGTATGCGCTGCGGCTTTCCGTTAAAGCGATAGACGACACGAGCCTTCGCACGCTGCGACAGCCTGCTTGCTCACACCAGCGTTTTGACAGTGGTTGTCTGCGCTCATCGAGTGTGATCTATTCATGTTTGCCTGTGCACGCTGACGCTTGTTAATTCAGTTAGTAAGCGAATATGTCCAAGTTTATCTAGCCGATTAAACTATTATATCCCTACTCCGTAAAGCTCTCTACTAATCTGCTATCGCAATTGATGCTTCGCCTCCGGGCGAAACTGCAACATTTTTTTCATGAGAAAGCTGCGACTGAGCGTTCGCATTTGACCGATGCAGCGCGCTCTGACTATGCATATTGTTTAACAAGATATGCCTGAATGAAACGATGTTCTATTTCTCCGCCATTTTCTCTTTCTGGCTTACCTTTTTTTTGCATTCCTTAGGCCTTGGAGTTTATTTTTGGTGATTGGTATACCCGGCCCTTCGGTGCCTATTTCCTTGCGGTATCATCATGTCATAAACACCTACTACTACTACTACTACTACTACTACTACTACTACTACTACTACTACTACTACTACTACTACTACTACTACTACTACTGCGTCACGCCTTTGTTAAGTAATGCTTTTGTGTTCGGTGACACGCTGATGCACTTTTTTACAGCGAAGCTGTTTATGGCAAGTGTTCCTTGGATTTTTCATGTGCTTAAGCAAAACCTCAGGTCCCGCGCGAACGTGTTCGTGCCTCTGCTGGCGCGTTCGTCGGCGTCCCCCATCGAAATGCAGCCGCCGTGGGCGGGATTCGATCCAGCGACCTCGTGCTTAGCAGCCCAACACCACAGCCATTAAGCAACCACGGCGGGTAGACACCATTTTCAAGATCAGTAGACTCCCAGGTAGATAATAGAGGCTTATCAAAGATTTGCCACTCTGCGACCCGCGTCGGCAATGTCTACGTTCGCACCGCCCTCTCTTTGTTGGCGTTCCAAGCGCTTGCGTATCTGGTTTTCCTTTCCTTCCGCTCTCCCGTGGTGGCGGTGCCGTCGAAGCGCGCACGCGTGTCTAGTTTCCTTCGGCTCCTCGGGGCGGTGGTCCCGTGGTCCACGCGGATGTATATAAACAACCAGAAAGACAAATTGTCGCTCTCCATTTGTTAATTTCATTTCTCTTCTGTCGTCGTAATGGGGAGGCCACATGTAGTCCTGACTCCCGGGGAGCAACGCGTATACCTGCTAAACAGCTTCGCTGGTCATACGCCTTCACAGAGTGGAATGGCTCATAACTATTTTTTTCTGCTCACCTTCTTCCGGGGTCTTATACTTTAACTATTTCTTTTAAATGAAGCAAACCCCATCAAGTCCGCTATTTTGGTCGCCGAGAGAAACGATTTCTCCGTTCCCATGTATATAAATAGGAGCCTCAGGAGAGAGAGAGAGAGAGAAAGCTCTTTATTGAAAAGGCAGAGGGATTAGCCAGCGTATATTCCCCTACATGATACTCTACATGGAATGGGAGGAATGAGAAGAGAGAGAAAGAGATTGTGGTTGTGAAGAGGAAGAGCCGTTATTTTCACAACCACAATCTCAACCGTTTCAATTTACGGTTGGCGCCGACCGCCATGTAGACTGATTATCATGTTTGAATCGCTGACCACTCCACACATCCGGCAAACGTATTACTGCAGTCGATGTAAGTGTGACAGGTAAAATTGTGCTCCCTAAATGAAGTATTATATTCACACTAGGGCTGGAAATTTGACAGATGCAATATGACACACATTTTGTAAGCAGACATATCACGGACAAATATTTTTTTTTCTATTTTGCAATAATGTTAGTACCCATGATCACCAGATCGTTTTTAAAGTTCAGTAATTGAAGTATGAGAAAGTTCACCATATATTTTATTGCAGTGGAAAGTGGTGACACAGACGACATTTATTTTCCCGAAGTTGTTGTAGACTCCAGCTTAGAAAAGATATGAGCCACTATTGTGACAAATGAAGAGCAGCCGACGGGGAAAAACGAAAAGCTGACAGCTAGGTATCAGGGAAAACATACTATCTAGGTTGTAGAATGCCGCGCCGGTGTAGTTAACCCTCATTACTTTAGCTGTAGTCGTTAGTATGTGGGACATACACGCGGTTGCCTCCATCAGACATAAAATGAGCACAAGGGGCCGTTGACTCAAGGTCGGTTCAAATGGGTCGCGAAGCTTCGGGCGAAAGGCGGTCCAGACCCAATTGTCACCGACACCAGAAGGGCGGTTATGGCAGCCGCGATTGAAGCGCGATTAGCTAGGTCAGGAGGGAAAAAACATTTTAAGAAAACCTGCTTTTTAATAAAAAAGAAGGCGCAGTTTCGCCCGAAAGGCGAAGCATCGATTGTGATAGCAAATTAGTGGACAGCTATACGAAGTAAAAGTTTTATCGGCCGTATAAACTTGAAAACGTAGGCATACGAACTACATGAACAAGCACGGTGTCACGCGCGCACTATAAAACATGAACGCATCTCACTCGATGACCGCGGGAACTCGCTGTTAAAACGCTGGAGTCAGTAAGCACGGAAGCAGCAGCGAGCGAATTGACCTTCGTGCCGCCGCTAGCATAAACGTGAACTAAGCCGCGAAAACACAGCGCAGGGCAACTCTGTTCGCGCCGTAAATGGCTTTCAAGGTACAGCGGCCGGGCGGGCGCGCGCGGCGTGCCCTTATACGGAACTTCATACGGAAACTAACGGCGATGGCGACGACGACGGCGACGGCAGAAATGCGCCTGGAGTGTCCATATAATTCCTATCGCAATAATAAACAAAGAAACAAAGGAATAGCACTGCTAGTCTAATCTAAGGGAAGAAGAGGAGCAAGAACGTTTAGCTCGCAAACGCGCAAATAAGGAGCCGCTATACAGCTGGTGTGTCACTTAATTTGGGCCAAACTTTAAAAATATGCAACTGGCTATGTAGCTGGACAGAACCAAGCTAATATTGTTTGCCGTCGCTTGGAGATGCTCAGATTATTTCTTGCATGCCGCCTAATTATATAATCAGCCTTCATTAATTAATCAACTGCCCAATTATTATAATTAGTTTTAAAATGTCAATGAGAAACTTGTAAAGCAACATGAGAAACTCCCGATACAGCTTTCTGTTGCTCAGTACGTGCTACACAAAAGTGTTTTTCTGAGCATGAAAGATGCCCGCGAATACATGCAACGTGCCTCGAGCGGCCAGTCACGCCGCGATATTGCGTGTATTCGCGGGCTTCTTTCACGCGCGGAAAAACACTTTTATGTAGCCCGTCTTGAGCAACAGAAAGGTATATCGGGCGTTTTTCATGTTGCTCTACAATTTTCTCATTGACACTTTTCATCTAATTATAATAAATGAGAAGTCAAATAATTAATTAAGACTAATAATCTAACGAGACGGAATGCAAAAACTAATCTAAGTATCTCCAAGCGAAGGGCAAACAACATTACCTTCGTTCGGTCCAGATAAGTGGCGTTGGCATTTTCTTTTTTAAGTTTGGCTCAAGCTACATGAAACACCCTGCATAATGCTTCCCATCGCGAGAATTCCCCTTAAGGGAGTTTCGGTCATATTTTTTATTAGAATACACTATAAATGCTCGCACTGGGCTTTGGGCCGATGATTCTCGAGCTAATCGAAATGGGACGCTGTGTCTACGAATATGTGACAGCACGCCGACAAGTGATAAGATACGGCGGACGTCTTCACATTATTCGCGTGCCACCTGGTGCTTTGATTAGCACACCAGCCTGTCTAGCCTGCGCATATAGCATTACAAAAACAGGGAGCAAGATGTATAGCATGTTTTGCTCCTCAACGGGCGAACTTTTTCCTTTGCTGCGCTTCGCTGAGCGCCTGCCGGATCTCAAAGTCGTTCTATGCGCTGGTGCATCGAATACGCCTCGCATAATCTATACCAGCGTTTGCGTTCCCTATTCCGTCGTTTCGGTCCTAAACTTTGCTGGCGAAACTAGGGAGTTGGAAAAGGCAGTTGGCACGTTAAGCGCAAGCCAAAAAAATCTGGTTTGCTACACTACACTGGCGGAGGGGTAAAGGAAGACAGAATGATGCATTGTGGCCTATTAGAGAAACCGGGAACGAAACGCTGTTGAAGGCTGCAGAGTGATGCCGTTAGGAACTTGGCAATCATGCGGAGGCAAAACAAAGGTAATTACATCACTCTTTAAGTGAACTTGAAAGGGACGCTAAAGACAATATTAGCTCGAGCTAGATTGAAAGATTAGCTTTCTGGGATAACAAGTTCCTTGTTTGTAGCGAGAACAGCGCTTTTGTAAACGGGAAAATGACGAAAGCGGGAATTAGGAGTGGCGCCACCTGCTGTGGACTATGGTACCTTTCATGTGACGTCTGCACCAGCTGATTCGCTGAGAGCGGCTAGAGGGAGGTCACGTGGAGATTACGTCAACTCGCCGGTTATGGGGCGGGTGGTTCAAATTAAGGAGCATCAACAGGACCTTCGGTGGCTATCTTCTACTTAACAAAGTGACATATTGGTAGACAGAAAACAATGATAGACTTCTAGAGAAATAACCTATCGATCTACCTCGACCTAATGTTTTCATTTAAGATAGCATGATAGTAATAAATGTGGTGATGGTCGCCTTTTTTTCGTTTTTGAATGAATGAATGAATTAATTTGAAGAATCGGCGATTATATGGTTAATAACTTCAAATTATTTCTTTATGTATTCCTTGAGCTTAGACAGCCTTGTAAACTAGGTACCTCTGAATATACGTAGCGCCAGTTGTAACAAGCACCTGCAGTGTTGAATGCTTTTATTGTAAAGCATTCGTATACGAGAATCGACAGTATCTCGCCTTATCTGACTCGTGTATCTGAGGCACTATCTCGGAGATCCCCGGCCTCTAACAGCTCAACGCCCGCGTCATTGTGCGAACGCAGCGCGGATAACGTTGCGGGCTCACATAAAAAACACATCGGCGCAACGCCCACGCTTTGTGCGAAGACCCACCGATTGACGTTCCGAGTGCGGGGTCGCCTCTCGGAGCTACCAGCCGTAAGTAGTAAGAGAATCGGTTTCTGAGTGATGTGACCACAGCAACGGTGCGCAAGTTCGTCTCATTGCTTATATTAGCGCCAGCGATCGCATATGAGTCATGTCGAATGTGTTGCTAAAGCCACGATGAGCGAACAGTGTTTTTACCCATCGTATCGATAATTCAAAGTACAGTTGCGCTCTCGCGAAATAATTATGGAGCGTATCAGGGGATGTGTAATTGGCAATAAATGCTGTAGAATTCTGGAATAACCATATTTATTTTTTCGTTTTTTTTTCATATTGCGTCCGAATCTCTTGCACATATCACTCACATGTAAGTGTCAGGTGAATCAAAGATACAGACAGTAAAGTATACAGCTATAGGCAGAGAAAGAAAACCCCACATCTTGTTGAAAGAGATCACAAGCTACAGCTCGCTGCATTAAAGGAGTAGTGGCATGAGACTTTCGACTCCTCACTTCTAGCGTTGAATGGCCTTGAGACCCCAGAAGAAATGCTGGCAAGCCTCAGGACGTCCTAAAATAATTTAATATAGTAGTTTTTATTGCGATCGCAATTATATGGACACTCCAAGCGCATTTTGCAGTCGTCGTCGTCGTCGCCGTGAGGTTCCGTGTAAAGTCCAAAAGCGATAAAATCGTCGCCGCGCGCCCTACGCTGCGAATGCGAGTGAAAGCGTGCGCGGGTGAGCCGGCAACCGCAACTTAATCTCACGCACGCAAGAGAGGAAGGCGGCTGGAAGCGCGTGGTCATCGTTCGCGCACGAGGCATGGGTATAGTTGCTAGCACTGGGAGGAGGCGACGGAGACGTGGAGGGGGGGGTTCTGCACCTGCGGCTGCTGTTCACGGAGCTGCCGCGCAGGCGCTGTATCTTGAAAGCGACCTGCGATGTGGCCGAAGTGTGCACCCGCGGGCGCCTCATCTTCAGAGCGATCTGCGATGAGGACAAAATACATTCGCCGAGTGCCGGTAGCTTCGCATGCGCTGTGCTTTCGACGTTTAGTTCGCGTTGAAGCGAGAGCCAGCGCGAATGTCAATTTGCTCGCTGCCGCTGGCGCGCTTTCTCACTCCAGCTTTTTGACGAGTTTCCGCCGTCATCGAGCGAGATGTGTTCATGTTGACCTGTGCGCACGTGACACCGTGCTTGTTTGTTTAGTTAGCAAGCGAATATTTACAACTTTATACAGCCAGTAAAACTAGTCTTACTTCATATAGCTGTATACTAATTTGCTATCGCAATCGATTCTTCACCTTTCGGGCGAAACTGCGATTTTCTTTCTGCAGCCACTTTTAATGTCATTTCCCAGCCAGGAGGTGACTGTGTAGTGACCACATCGCGCAGAGCAGGACACGGCGACGTTTTTGCCCTCGATCCGGCTCACTCGGTCGCCTTCGCTCCTATGCTGCTACTCGTCCAGTCGGAGCGAATCGGAGAGAGTGTGAGAATGTCGCGGTGTCATGCTGCACTGAGGGTTATGGAAGTGGAGGAAAATTATGCACTAAGGGTGAGGGTGAGTTAGGCCGGGTAAACTCTTGGTGGTGAAAGAGGAAAACAAAAATTTAGGGCCCTTTGCCCACCTGTGACATATATACACACACACGCACACCTGTGCATGCATGCATGCAGCATACATACATACATACATACATACATACATACATACATACATACATACATACATACATACATACATACATACATACATACATACATACATACATACATACATACATACATACATACATACATACATACATACATACATACATACATACATACATACATACATACATACATACATACATACATACATACATACATACATACATACATACATACATACATCAGCCTATATTTATGTCCCCTGCAGGACGAAGGCCTCTCCCTCCGATCTCCAATTACCCCTGTCTTGTGCTAGCTGATTCCAAGCTACACCTGCAAATTTCCTAACTTCATCACTCCACCTAGTTTTCTGCCGTCTTTGACTACGCTTCCCTTCTCTTGGTATCCATTCTGTAACCCTAATGGTCCACCGGTTATCCATCTTACGCATTACATGGCCTGCCCAGCTTCATTTTTTCCTCTTAATGTCAACTAGAATATCGGCTATCGCCGTTTGCTGTGATCCACACCACTATCTTCCTGTCTCTTAACGTTAGGCGTAACATTTTTCGTTCCATCGCTCTTTGCACGGTCCTTAACTTAATTGTTCTCGAGATTCTTTGTTTAACTCCAAGTTTCTGCCCCATATGTTAACACCGGTAAAATACAATGATTGTACACTTTTTTCTTGAACGACAGTGGTAAGCTCCCAGTGAGGATTTGGTAGTGCCTGCTGTGTGCACTCCAACCCATTTTTAATTTTCTGTAAACTGACTTCTTATGATCAGGGTCCCCTGTGAGTAACTGACCTAGATAGACGTACTCCTTTGCAGACTCTAGAGGCTGACTGGCAATCCTGAATTCTTGTTCCTTTGCCAGGCTATTGAAGATTATCTTTGTCTTCTGCATATTAATCTTCAACCCCACTCTTACACTTTCTCGGTCAGGGTCCTCAAGCATTTGTTA
The DNA here is from genome assembly GCF_013339745.2 of Dermacentor silvarum. Taxonomy (NCBI): domain Eukaryota; kingdom Metazoa; phylum Arthropoda; class Arachnida; order Ixodida; family Ixodidae; genus Dermacentor; species Dermacentor silvarum. The sequence goes on from NC_051158.1 coordinate 14,764,806, forward strand.
TAATTCGTCCCCATTGCTGCTGAATAGGACAATGTCAGCTGCAAACCGAAGGTTGCTGAGATATTCGCCGTTGATCCTCACTCCTAAGCCTTCATACATACATACATACATACATACATACATACATACATACATACATACATACATACATACATACATACATACATACATACATACATACATACATACATACATACATACATACATACATACATACATACATACATACATACATACATACATACATACATACATACATACATACATACATACATACATACATACATACATACATACATACATACATACATACATACATACATACATACATACATACATACATACATACATACATACATACATAACATACATACATACATACATACATACATACATACATACATACATACATACATACATACATACATACATACATACATGTGTGTGTGTGTGTGTCATAAAAAAATTTTCGCAGTTTCACCCGAAAGGCGAAGCATGAATTGCGATAGCAACTTAGTAGAGAGCTATAGGGAGTAAGGAGAGTAGTTTTATAAGCTGTATAAACTTGGACATGCAGCAGCACCAGCAACGCGCAGAACTGTTGTCGACGCTGTCGGCGTTTTGCCCGCGTTCGCACCGAACGCGCCCGGCGTTGGTGACTGTTGCCGGTGCCTCTGGGGGCGGCTCTGAACTTTCCGACGAGATCAGAACGTGACACTCCTCGAGCAGCGTCGTAAGTTTTTACCCCCTTCTCGCCTCGCAACGTTTTTATATAAATACGCATTTGGTGCCGCAGCTAAAGGTCGCCTCCCCTCCCTCCCTCCAGTCCCCCCACGGCCTTTCGCGCGACGTAAGAAGTCGCGTTTGCTCTTTATATGGTGATTGTAAAGGAGGAAAGAGATGCTTAATTATGCAGCCCTTCAGGGAGCACGGCGCAGAACGCGCGTTTGCTCTCCGACGTGCGTTCGCTCCCCGTGAAAGCGGGCGTCCCTCGCGCCCTTTCACTCGCACATACAGCGTCCGGAGCGCGGCGACGATTTCATCGCCGTTGACGTCATACGGAACGTCACGGCGACGCCGACGCCGACGGCAGAAATCCGCTTTGGAGTGTCCATATAATTGCTATCGCAATAAAAGAATGCAGGTCTTTAATAAATACCTTCACAGAATATTTTCATTCCTTTTTCTTCTGCGTGGCCTTGACCGCACTTTTGGGATTATGAGTGGTTTTCGGTAGGCAGGAGAGACGCCAGTTTCTGCAGCCCCATCGGGAGCACGGCTTAGCGCCTTAGAGAGGCGGATGTTGGTTAGAGAGAAAGAAAAGGAAGGTAATGAGGAAGGGGCAAAGCAGGAACAAGGTTGCAGGGTCGCCGCAGGGTGGTGTAGTTGGCTTTTGCGTTTGTTGCTGGACCTGAGGATCGATCATGGGGCATGCCAAGGCCCTAGAGGGCATGGTGCCGTTTCGACGTTTATAAGACCTGGGTCAAGCGATGTTGCGCAGTGCCGCCACCATGAGGGAAGTTTGTGGCGCTGCTTTCGCAGCAGGATCCATTCGTTTGCCATTCAGCGTCAACGGTTGCCACGTGCGGGTTTGGCAGTCTGTGCAAAAAGTTGTCGTGCTCTCCGGTTCCCGACTGCCCTTTTGACGTGCATATGTTTATCATTACAACGTGTTGTGTGCTTGGCTGCACAAATGGTTGCAAGACGTGTAAAATAGCACCACCCCCCCCCCCCTCCTTTTTTTTTTTTTGTAGTTTCGTGGATCTCCGTGCGGTCGGTCGTCTCGACAGGAAACTGCCGCACAAATCACGCGTTTGCGACGTCCATTTTCACAAGGGCATGCTCTACCAAATGCGAAGTCCCACATCATCGATGACAAAAAGGTGGAAATCAGCAGGGAACATTTCGGGCGCGCATGGCTCTACAGGTTCGTCCTGACAGTGATGAACAGAGCGAAGCGTCTTTCTTTTCCTTTCTTTCTTTCCTTCTTTGCGTTTACAGATGTCCACGCTGCAGCAGCTTCAATATTTTCTTTCCTTACGTTTCTCCAGCACTTCTCACTTTTTTTCTTTTTCTTTTTTTTTTTTTTTTTTTTTTTTTTTTTTTTTTTTTTGCTGTGAACCTCATATACATGGTATTAGCCAAGGTATGAAATGCCTGAACCTTTCTGCAGCAAATGGCTGTTAGAAAAGAACACAAGGGTAGACGTAGGAAATGCGGAGGAAGTGCAAATTAATACGTTCAAGAACAGGGACATTATCGGGTTGCGGTAAGATACAGTTCCGATTTCAGCTCGAATAAAAACTTCAGTAACGGGACAGTCCGCGAAATACACAACCGTATATTTTCTGGACGGCTGCTCGCTCCAGAGTTGGCGCTGCCAGTGTAACCTATTCTGCGTCGTCTGCTACGGATAGCTTATTGCGCCGCCAGCGCCCTCTGACCGGAAGTGATCCGTGTGCCACGCGAGACATAGATATTAACTCTATGACGCGAGAGGCTAGGCTGGTGCTGTGAGTTTTGCAACTGGCCTTGGTTCTATGAATGCAACTCCACAAGTCGGTGTAGTCTTGGGAAAAGTCGCCTGGGATAGAGGAGGTCTGCTTCGCTGCGTCGCCTGCAGCGAGGTGTGGTATTGCAGCTCAAGGGTTGAACTTTGCGTGGCGAATGCTGGGCACCAGAGGAGAGCCTCGCTTCCACCGCAGCAGCTGCAGGCTGGTGAGGTTGCTCGGCCTTGGCTGTAGTGGCGGACGGCAGTTTTGACACAGCGGGAAGGAAGGAGGGATCGTCGAGAGGCACGTGTGAAAAAATACAGAGAACGCAAGTATTCGACCGGCGCCGGAAAAATCAATAAACCAGCTCAGTCCGGAGCCACCGCCAGTGCAGCCCGGATGCTTCTCTGTTCCACGCGTGCTCCCCTCATCCCTTTCCGCTTTGAGTTCGAAACAGCAAGCATCGCAGCGTGTGGATACATGGTCATCGTGCAGCTGTCACTGGGTCAGTGAACGTAGGTATGACTGCGGAGGCCCTTTGGCGAGTCTTCATTGGCCGACGCGCGTGCTGACGTCACCCGGCTGGTAAAAGCTTCGACAGTGGCTAGACACCCTGTCCCTGAACCCGAGCAGAGCTGTGGAGGGCAAAACTAATGTTTCGCATAGTTATTATAGCGTATCAAGAATGTGTCGTATACGTACTAAGAGGCAGGGCGCGCAAGTGTTGCCGAACAAGAACACGGAAGAAACCGAAAAACGCAAACAATATAATTCTGGACTTAAGTTCTATTCGAGAGAAGGATTGTGTTTAGGGCCCTTGATATATACGGGAACTCTTTTTGTATCGTTCTTTTTTTTTTTAATTAATGGAGTGGAATGTTTTAACCGCAGCGGAACTTTTCGGGCGCACTTGGCTCTACAGGTTCCTCGTGACACTGATGAACTGACCGAAGCGTGTTTCTTTTCCTTCCTTTCTTTCTTTCTTTCTTTCTTTATTTATTTATTTGTTTATTTGCATTTACAGATGTTCGCGCTGCAGTAGCTTCAACATTTTCTTCTGTTCTGTTTCTCCAGCTCTTCTCACTTTTTTCTTCTCCTTCTTTTTTTTTCTGGGAAATTCATATACATAGTATTAGCCAAGGTATGAAATGTCTAAACCTTTCTGCAACAAATGGCTGTTAGAACAGAACAGAAGGGCATATGTAGGAAATGTAGAGGATATGCAAATTAACAAATGCAAGAATTATCGGGTTAATTCGTTTCGCAGTACAGCGTAGAATAGTGGAGCTGGGCAGGCCATGTGTAACGCGTAGGACGGATAACCGGTGGCCCGTCAGAGTTAAAGAATGCGTGCCAAGGGAAGGTAGGGAAGCGCAGATGAGGACAGCTGAGAAATAGATGGTGTGGGGAAACTAGGAAATTAGCGGGCACAACTTGGAACCGGCAGCTCAAGACAGGAGTAATTGCATGGAGATCGCTGGGAGAGGCCTTCGTCCTGAAGTGGATATAAAATTACGCTGATGGTGATGATTAACTGGAACGCTGTTTAGTTCTGAAATTTTTCGTATATCAGCGCCGCCGTGCATGCAGTCTTGGGACCCCTTTAACCACGGGTACCGTGTTGAGCGTCATACTAAACGTGTGATCTTCAAGAAAGAAGGACCTGCTTGAAGGCGGAGGCTGTGCACAACCTGCTGTTCTTATACAAGAATATGCAGATTTATGCTCCTGCCGCCCTCTCTTGCTTTTGTTCTGGGGCATAGTTTTCAGCATAAAGCGTACGCAAGAACTTTAAGTGAAATGCCTTGCCACATATTTTTAACCCATTCTTTGCTTCTGTCGGCTTTTTTTTTTTTTTCAATGCTGTCAGTCTCGAACAAGATCATAGCAAGTGGGCATTCATACAATTCCAGCAGGAAAACAGCAATGAACAGCCTAACAATGGCCAAGAAAACAAAACAAAAGGAAAACTGTACAACAGAAAGGTGCCATACGTTTACAGTTCACGTGCAGTTCCGTTAAAATTCGCTGTACACAGAACAGCGTAATCAGTTTATTGAGTTGATTACAGAAATGACAGCACTAAGCGTGCTTAAGGTTCGCCAATGTGATCGGTTTGCGCGTTATCCAGTAGGTTACAGAAAGTTGAAAATCAAACTGTGTTAGTTAGAGTTGGGTTCAGTTTATTCCATGCTTTCACTGCAAGCGGGAAAAGCGAGTGTTGAAATGTGTCATTACGGAACGAGTACTCTGTTAGTGTGCAAGAGTGTTTGTGGCGTGAAGGGGTGAGATTTGGAAAATGATAAATACTTGGAAGAATCTATTTTCAGCCGATTGCGGAGCCCTGGTGTATGAATTTCAAGCGCGCTAGTTTTGCTCTGGCAAATAGTGTTGGAAGGCTAGCTCGAACTAACAAGTTAGTGGGCGAGTCGTTGCGGGTGTACTTGTTGTGGATGAATCTGACGGCTTTTCTTGGATGTCTTTTCTTTGGATCATGTTAACTGTACACTTGCACAGCTAAAAAAAAGGGTTTTCTCAATGTTTTATTGTCACTGCAGTTTTATTGTGATGTCTTTTGACATACCGCCTAAGCAATAACATTTTTAAGGCACGTATACATAGAGTTCCTCCGACGGGCCTGGTCCGGACCTGGTCACCTAGGTGCAGGCCCGGGCCTGGTCTGGGCATGTAGCCAAGGGCCCGTGCTCTAGAACAGTGCCTGCTTTTAGCCCGCATCGACCTCACGGATTCTATTTCATTTTTGTTCACGCTGGTGATCGTCTAGTGCACTGTTTATCGTATAGCTGGCTAACGTGATTACGGTGCACTTTATAGGACACAAATAAGCAGTGTGCCCAAAGCCCGGTAAAAATAAATTTAGGTGTATTGCCACGCGTTTGCGGTTTACGTTCTGCCAGCGTCCGTTTTCGCCGTACAAGCATTCGCTGTTATCAAGTTACTGCTCGACGCAAGACGCGCCTATGTTTATAGGAAACTTGTTTAAGCATGTTAATGCTTTTAGCTCCCGTTGTCGGCGACCTTCAAGAGATCTTGAGTGAAAATCCAGAGCCGTTATCCGGGCACTCAAGCCGCGAATGGGCGTGAAAACTAAACGACAACCTGCGAGAACATCCGGTCATCGTTGCGAGAGCAAAACTATAGATCATCCGGGCAACCACTCAAAACTTAAGAAAATGCGGTCTAACTCCCAACCCCTTGTACAAAACCGCATTACATACGCTGGTTACATGCCCAAACAAGTTACAAAGAAAATATTGCTTCCGATTTCTGTGTAATGTTTGTTCACAATATCACTCAAGCTGCAACTTCTAGTACGCTGAATTTAATTGGTACATTTCCAGTACCAACGTTCAAAAGGCAGATACAGTGCACAATACACGATTGTGGCACTCTAGGCACTCTAGGCTGGCAGCGTCAGGCGCACCTCGGATGGTTGCTTGGTCGAGACGAGACTTGTAACGCGGTTCAGATCAAAACAGGTTCATTTCGGTTCAGTAAGCTTTCAAGCCTGTGTCACGTCATCAATCTGCTTTGCCGGTAGCCAT
>NC_051158.1:14775863-14816907 GCF_013339745.2 Dermacentor silvarum
TTCACAAATTTGGTACTGGGAAAAGACTGACCTCCACGCAGTGCGAAAGTGACAATCTACAGAAGCAATTTTCATTTACAACGGAAATTTGTAGTACATAATGAGTGCCCCAAATAGATTTCAGAAGATCCAAACCAATGCGAAAATTATTAACCACCACGGCTGCGTCTTTCTTTTCTTTTTTTTAACCTTGGCTGTGCATGTCGACAAAGAGTGAACAAAATATATATGGCCCAAAAACACGCCCTCAAGCCCTTCATTACAAGTATTTCACTGGTAACAGATGGGCTGCCGTCATAACGAATGAGTCGAGCGACACTGCTCGTATGTCAGTCCACTCAGGCTTGCACAGAACTGGTTTACTCGTGGAAAATGAATACCTGCTCGGAAAATAGAGTGAAATACTTGTGCTTACCCGTGCTCATTAGGAAACCTGAAAAACTTCGCAGAAATGGAATTCCCGGTGTTCAAACGCCACAGAGCCGCGCAACACATGTGATGCCCCGATTTAGCCATCTTCGTCTAATGCTTGGCCGACCTGGTTTCCTGCGTCTTCCGTTCGTTGCACGCCTGATTAAGCTTCTCTTATCTTTCCCATCTTCACACTTGGGACGACAACTGAAGCAGACGACCAAGCGCGATCTGACTGGTGATATCGCTGAGCGAGTGGCAAGGGTGAGCGGAGGTCTAGTACACTGTAGCGGAGGCAAGCTCGGCGGACGCACGATGGCGACCACCTTCCCGCGTTTCGCCCCATTTAAAATTCACAAAAAGACCAATAATAAAAATAACTTAGGATGTCCGGCAACCGCTAGGAGCACGCATGTTCCTTGAAACCGAAACTAGCTTTACTTTCCGGAAGGGGCTGATACTCCCAGTTTCAGATACTGTAGATATAAAGAAGCCTCCATGCAAAATTTGACGTTTCAAATATAAGCACAAGCGGCACGAAAAGCTCGCAAGAATAGCCGTCTTTAATACCGAAACTAGGGTGGCTAGCCACCATACCGAAAAAAAAAGAAGAAAAAAAGAAAAAGAAAACTCCGCAATTACCGCTTGCCGGAAGGGCGCGCGGCTCTTCGGCATAACCTCCGAGACCCCAGGGCTGCCCACAGCGCAGTGAAAGATCTCGGATGCGGCGTGCTAGGGCTTACGTCAAGGCGACAACCACCAAGTGCATGCTTCGTTTGCTTAGATGCTGTTAAGGGGCAGCTAACAAAAAAACTGTTATTACCAACCCTGCGGCATTGCCAAGGTTGCTTTAAGGTATATGCTACTCAGTGATAACAAATTTAGTCAAATATAATTTTGTTGTAGTTGGCCTCAAAGTGTAGATAACGTAGACTACCAGGGGCGTAGCCAGAAATTTTTTTTTTTTTTTTTTTTTTGGGGGGGGGGGGGGGGGATCACCGGCCCGACCGGGGGGGGGGGGGGGGCAAGCTTCTGCTTTCCTCTAGATCACGTGACCGATAATAAATAGCGGTAGTTTAAGCAGACTCTATACATGTATATCAAAGACATGGGACCCCCCCACCCCCCCCCCCCCCCTCGGGTGTGCGTGTGCTTGTAAAGAAATTAAGTAAAACGTAAAGTAAGCTCAGTAAATACAGTAAGTACGACAGGTACAGTGGGCGTTTGGAGCAACGGTCTCTCATCGCGCCACTGAATGGACCAGTCTTCGAAAACGCATCATTGAGACGACCCGTGCGATCGGAGAAGAGATCATTAATTGTTAATTTCCGTTAAGCGAAGGTGGCGTCGTCCCCGTCGGGGCGAAGTGCGTTTCACAAGTCAAGGACGGGTATACGCGTGAAAATGCACGTGTGACCAGGCTATACCTACTCCCATGGCAATAGCTTGTTCGCTGCGTCTTTGCGCTAGAAAACTTAAATACGCGCAAAAACGCGTAAGCCTTTTTTTTTTTTTTTTTTTCGAAGCTTTCGTCGCCCTGCTCCCTCATACGAGAGGGTTGCATTTCCTGCGGCAAGTGCATGGGCCGCTGTGTCTTCGGCTGTGTGTGAGCGTGCAGCCGTCATTTGCGTTTACGTCAACAGATTCAGAATTGTACAGAATATTTCACCGCACAGGACAGATATGGCATGTGTACGCATTTTAAGTAGTGCGTGCAACTCATTTCTGCTTCACTTACGCCGGTGCAAACAGGAAGCGGCCTTGTACCTCACAGAATCTCGACTGATTGGTGTACTAGTGATGCAGGAATGAACTTCGGTATTGTTCAGTGCATAGTGCACATAATCAATTTCTCAGGACGCGTGAACTCCGACGAGAACCGTCAACGCCTGCAACAAGAGTTTACTTACGCTGTACTGCGCACAGCACTAATTCATGCTTGTCGGCTGTCTGTTTCGTGCATTCTATTGCGAGTCGGTGGAATTTCACTGCTGTCATCAACCCCTTCGTGTGTACATTGCTGGTTTGGGATTCCACAACAAAAGAGAAACTACCAGCCTTCTGTAATTGCTGGTTTGGGATTCAACAACACAACAGTAATTACCAGCCTTCCGTAGGGGCGCAATCGCTAACAAGAGACGTTTCTCGCGCAGTCTAAGCCTAGGTTCACACTTGGGAAGCGACAAGCGGGCGGAAAGGCCAAAGCAGGCGGAAAGGCGAAAGCGGCCGGAAAATTTTTTCCGCGCAAGATCATGCGCGAGCGCGGCCTAACCGGCACCTGAAGGGAAGCGGCGGAAATGTATACCGGAGATTTCGACCACCTGGGGTCTTTAACGTGCAATCTAAATCTAAGTAAACGGGCCTCGAGCGTCTTCGCCATCATCTAAAATGCGGCTGCCGCATTTGTTGCTTCATTTGTTGCACATTGCTTCAGAATGCGGCCGCCACATTCTCGCCCAAAACTTCACAGAGTGTCAAAGCCGTGACAAACACCGTGACAGTTTTTTCCATATGCAGACATATGATGCGCTGTAGCTTACCAACCCAAACGGAAGCGCCCAGGAATTAAATTGTGGTAGTAGCACCGGTTTCATGAATTATGTCAGCGCGAAGCGACGAAAACAAAGGGTGGGTAAGTAGGGGGGGGGGAGGGGGAATCGGGGGGGGGTTGAAACCCCCCCCCCCCAGGCTACGCCCCTGTAGACTACCGCCAAATTTTCATTTTTAAAACTAGAGAGGGATCTATGCGTGTGACGCTTGGTCGCCAAAAATGCAGTGGTCTACTGGAAAATGGTTAACTTGTCAGACCAAGTGCGCCGGTCACTGTACTGACTGAAGCGTTCTCACTGTCTCTCTGCACTGTTCGGTATCTCCTGCCTTCACACAGGTCGAGTGCGGCGCTTACCCATTGACGATTGAACAAGTGAAAAAGGTAGCCGAGGAAAATGGTGCCAATCCACCAGACTACAACGAGCTTACGGCTAGCTGCCAGACTACGGCCAAGGAGGTTCGTTCTCAATGCATGGTTTCTTTCTTTAATTCTAAGCCTCTGCTATACCATGCACAATCTGTGATGTCGCACCTACTTTGAATGCCTGAAGGAGGTTTGGCCACCTATTTATGACTGTCTTTCGTCGTGTTCCGTGTGACGTACCAAATTTAGGACCCATTGACACTTGCGACTAGGCGAGGTCGCGCGACCAAGTCAGTCGCAAAGCGACCAGTCGCAAGTAGTCGCAAATGGTCGCTTTTCTCGAAATGCGACCGTTTAGGGTCAGTCGCCCACTGCTCGATTTTTCAGTCGCGCGACAGCAGTTGCAGTACAGCTGAACCAATCAGATGCGAAGGAACAGGACGTCCGTATACGCTGACGCTTATTTTACGCGGCGATGACATTTCAAGCAGACGTGAACGGCATAACGTGAGACGTTTCGGTTTAGCGACTCGTCGGTCTCATTTGTGAGTGTGAACATCGTTCGTCTTGAGTAGCTTTCTGGTCGCCAGTCGCAATCGGTCGCGCGACCTCTCCTAGTCGCAAGTGTGAATGGGCCCTTAAGCTGTCGGAAACACCCCGTCGCATACAAGCCGTATATATTTTCTGAGCCCGCGAATACACGCAAAGTGCCTCGAGCGGTCAGTCGCACGGCCATTTTGCGTGTATTCGCGGGCTTCTTTCACGCTCGGAAGAACACTTTTATGTAGCACGTATTGAGCAACAGAAAGCTGTATCGGGAGTTTTTGTTCCTCATAAAATTTTCTCATTGACGCTTTTAATCTAATTATATTAACTGAGAAGTTGATTAATTAATTAAGACTAATTATGTAATTAGGCGAAATGCAAAAAGTAATCTGAGTATCTCCAAGCAACGGCAAACAACATTACCTTTGGCCCAAGTTGCGTGAAACACCCTGTATATCGTGCCCATGGAAAGGAGACGACCTTTCTCTAAACGTTTACGAATGACTGAAGCTACAAATGGAGTAACCGCGGGACATATCTTGCTTTAGCTAAGCAAGGTGAACTGGTGCGCCCTTTGCATGCGAAGCGGTGAAGTCCTCCATGGGCGCCAAATAACTATCGCGCAAGGCGCAATTCATGACGGGACAATTAAGAGATACTAACAGGACAGGTTTGCAATCGACATATTAATGTTGCGTGCATGTGTGTGAAGTGTGGGAAGCCGGTCACGTGCTAGTGACCACGTGACTTACCACACACACACACACACACACACACACACACACACACACACACACACACACACACACACACACACACATATATATATATATATATATATATATATATATATTGAAAGCAAGTCACATTTTAAGCACGGCATCCGAGGAGATTGGGCGATGCGCGATGACAGCGTGCTCCACCCGGACTCAGAGGCCATGCTTAGCGTGTGCTCTGTTTCATGAAGCCTTGCGTATCAGTGGTGACTACGAGACTTTTCGAGTCTGTCAAAATTTTACTTTCGATAGCAGAGATATAGTGTTTGTCCTAGATCTGAAGCCTTGTGTGCAATGTGACTACTAGAACAAAAAGCAAAATAACTAAAAAGGTGGCAAACGAATCAAGAGGTCTGTCTGCACGAACATCTCGTAGGCAACAGCCATCATGCGCAAAATTCACGCCAGGTGGCGCCACAATACTGCACTGCTTTAGCGCCGCTGCTTCACAAAAGCGCGTAGCTGGCATCAGGTGGTATCAGCGCTTCTGCGCCTTGCTAGCGGACGTTCATCAACCATGTATTTGTGTAATTGTATAATGTCGTCAACGCACACCTGAAGTACAGTGCCTTGAATATACTATATAGGCACTGTACCTGAAGCGGCCATTAATGAACAAGAGCACCTACTTCATCGGTGCCGTGTGCAAAACAATTATACTTTCATTCATTTGTATGCAAAGGCGCTTTAGTTTTATTTTATTTATTAGTGTTATAAAACGAGGGAGTTTTGCAGCTTGTGCGAAATACAGTTTCGGAAAACTGTTAACTGCACGGAATATTTTTTCCAGATTCTCTCGGACCTGGGCATTACAATCGGAACGCAGAGTGCACTCGAGTCTGCGCTGACCTTTGCGCTGACCTTTTTGCTGTCCCTGGGTGGAGACGGTGCTGCGGAAAGGTTGCAGTCTGCCCTCAAGGAGACAGCGCGTTAGCCACCACAGCCAAAGTAAATAACTGCAGAAAATGCTGGCACATGTGCCAAAAGGAAAGCACACAGTTGTGGTGGAGCAAAAACCACGAACATTCTAAAGAAATAGGATGGCATTCAGAGTATCTCGTTGCAGAATTGTTAAAATATCGGCTAGGCGGGCCCCTACGTGTCAACAACCGAGTGGGACCACACGAGCTCTTGGTCAAGAATGAAGCCATGTCCCCATTTGCCGACACATTTCCTGTCCTGGACCTGTGAGCCCATTCTTTCTGGCATCCGAAGTCTTGGGAGTAGACGCTTGCACTTGCGCCTGGAGTAAAATTAAATTATGGGGTTTTACGTGCCAAAACCACGATCTGATTATGAGGCACGCCGTAGTGGAGGACTCCGGAAATTTGGACCACCTGGGGTTCTTTAACGTGCACCTAAATCTAAGTACACGGGTGTTTTCGCATTTCGCCCCCATAGAAATGCGGCTGCCGTGGCCGAATTCGATCCCGCGACCTCGTGCTCAGCAGCCCAACACCACAGCCACTGAGCAACCACGGCGGGTTGCGCCTGGAGTAGCGTCGGAATAATAATGTATTACGTTAAGAGGGATCATAGCTCATATCAATAGTATCTGTTAATTTTTTTTTTTGTCAAAATGCCGCGCTTATTGATCGGGTGTTCTGGTGAAGGTTGCATGTCAACCGGTCTCTCCGCCGCTATGTGCATTTCACCATTCAGGCCACTTAGTCGACTTATTTAAATTGACGTGTCTGCACGAAGTTGCAAGCAATGCATGGCCTCTCCTTTTTGTCCTCGTCTGATTTCGCGCTATTTACTGTTTCACCTATACGAAGCAATTGCGGCGGCTCCCGGACCGCTTACATCACCTTTTTTTGTCGTGGCGACCGCTTGGCGTCACGACGAAGACTGTCAGACCATAGTATCGTAGTTGACTCCACACAAACACACACACAAAAAAAAAAACAATAAAAAAAAGGATGCCTCCGTGACTTGTAGCTGTGTTGCACTGTCGAAATATTCTTGATGACTGTTCGCGATTTTCATCATATATCCAAAAGCAAAACTTGGGCAATGTAAGGTTACCACTCTAGCTTAGTTTTGACTACCTTAGGTTTGACTACCATTCAAATCACATGAGTTCGTCAGCCTACACCTTGGCTTACCCTACTTCCAAAGGAGGGTGCCATATCTCAGCTGAGGCATGCAGTTAAAAAAAAAAAAGGCTAAACATGATTTGTCCACATTAGTGGACACGTCTTTTTTTTTTTTTTGGTTTCAAAATCTTTTATGTCACCAATGTTTTTCTGTGAGCTCCTTAAATAGTGTAAAAGAAAGTTTTATGGACAATTATTCACCTGACTACCTTGCCTTCGGTAGTGAAGTGGTTACAACAAAAATTTCCAGTAGGGCCTAGTGTGAGACCTTTTAACGTGCACCCAAATCTAAGCACTGCCACAATTTAGTTAGGAAGGATGCCTCACAAGGGAAGTGCGCTCGCAAGAACGTGCATAGGTGTACTGTCAGGATTCTTCTATGGGCCTGATGAAAACGGGTCAATTCAGCTTATCACACTTAAGATATCCACAATTTCACCTACAACAAACCCGGAAAGAACAAGGTTGCAACATTGCATATCAATGAAAGATTGACGAGATGCGAGCAGTTTATTTAAATTATTTGTATTGACCAGCCCAACACACTCCCCAGGAAAAGTCGTTGAAGGTACAGGAATGACTTTAGAAAAGCACCACTGCATTCTGACTTATGCAAGAATAATAATCATACATTAGAAGACATAATGAACCATTCCTGAAGTGGCTGGCACAAAGTTTGACGAAACGCTATCCATTTAATCACCACCCCACAAAATTGAGGCAGACTGTACAGAGAAAGTAATAGGGTTTGTCCCAAAGTAAGGCACAAAATTTCCTGCACCATGCACAGACATGCCACATGCAGCAACACCAACGGCAGCCACTGCAGACGCTACTCAACGGAACAAAGTCTGAGCACAAAGTTAATTGATGTGGCGTCACCAAATACCAGCACTTTAAATTGAATGTCACGTAAAAGAAAACATGTCACAGAACAGAGACTTGCAGTCTGCATGAAACACGAATGACCAAAAGTTAGAACCAGTGCTTATAAAACAACTGAAGAGGGAAATAGGAGCTTTCAACGTATAGCGAGAACTCAGAAACACCCCTGTTGGCAAGTATGAAATTCCCAGCCTCATGCATATGCAAAGCAGGAAACCATTACAGATGCATGTGATCTAGCACTAGTATGTGGCGAGAACTAGTGGCTCGTAGTGGCAGTGAAAAAACATGATAAAGTGGGCGTGAATACCATTCCGACTTGCCCTGACTTGACCACTCCTGATTTTTTTATGTTCCATAATAAGCATGGAACAAGTGAAAACTTCGAGGAGCATAACTAAGCAATCAGACATGAACATACCAAAAAATATTAAAAAATAGGGAAGATACAAATAGAAGAAAGCCTTCGGGTTAGCATCATCATAAAAAATTTGAAAACGTCTTGAGGTAGGTATAGTAATAAACTAGAATGTTATGGTGATACAAAATGTAAAGTTTCTCATGAAAAATTTGTTCACAGATGGCATTAGTGGTCACTATACTCTTCTGCAGGAGGCCACCTAAAAATATTGCAGTAATAAATGCTGAATTACTAACCACAGTTTGGCACGTAAATTTTCATTGTGTCCTTGTGTGTTCAAGTATTGTATGTTCATGAAGACCTCATGTCTTGGATGTACTTATGAGCAAAAGTAACAGACCTCTGTGAGCAAGTGGCCGAACTATGTTGAAGTGCATCGCAATGCCACCTACTTCCTCGCCACTTGAGCTTATCTGCGATGCCCACGCAGCGTGCATGTCTGTCCTTTATTGGTTTGGCATGATTTTGGCTATATCCTAAGCTTATACAGAACTCGCCAAGGAGTAGCGCAGCACATCGGACTGAGCAAACAGTCATGCTGGTGAGTAACATAGGTCACACACGCACACTGTGTGGGTCTCAGCACGATGCGAGCTCAAGTGGCGAGGAAGTAGTTGGCACAGTGATGCAGTTCAGTGTAGTCTAGCAATGCTCTCACAGGGGTCCATTACTTACATTACATTACAAGACAGTACATGTACCTGATTGGTTCATGTGTGTTCACGTGCAATGCTTCACAAGGATTAAGGTAGAAGACAAGCAAACAGGGCACTCATGAGTGCCTCAAGTTTTGCCACTTGAGCTCTACTTGTCTTCGCCAATTAGCAGACCAAAATTTAGCGCTAATCACTATTTAGAAACATAAATCTGGCAAAATCTATAAGGTCTTACGAACATTGCTGCACAGTGAGAATGAGGAAATATCACTTTTACACATTTGGAGACCACTCATAATTACACGCGGCCTATTCGACATTCATGGTTCACACATCGTTTGACGGTGGGAGCATCTCATTTATTACTTCTTTTTTTTTTTTTTTCAGGACAGTTCGAAAAGATTTAAATTCTAATACGGCATGGCACACTGTAGGTGCCACTAAAAATTATATTGCTCAATGCTTTCATAGAGAATTTTCTTCATAACTTAATTTCTATCATTGTCGTGCAATTTTGTTCCAGCAGGCATTGCAAACTCTCTGCATAGCATGAGAAAAGCAGTGTTAATAAACACATTGCTTGCATTCTGAAATGTTTTGACTAATCTGTCAAATAACCAATTTTCATTTTTGCAATAAAACTGCTACAACTGAGCCCCCAGAAAACATCTTGTCTCAAACCAGTAGACACAAGGCAAGCTAAACTATCACTAGTGATATCTTAGTACAGTGACTATGGAAACAAGCCATATTAGGACTATTAAGAAATGGAATATCCCACTAACCCGAAGGATACTGTCAACACAGTGTCCTGTTGTACCAGCTATGAAATGTTGAATCATACCCACATAAAACTGGATATCTGAAAACACCTAGAGGTACTCTCAACCTTAGCAACGTGTGTCATGGAACAGCTCAGCCAACAGAAATTTACCTTCAAGAGAACTCCTTGTATCCCATTATATCTGGCCGTAATCATAAAAGGCAAGATTTTTCTTGAAATAATCCATTATGCTAAAAAGTAGATGGGAAACAGCTGCCCATTGTGTTAACAGTGACAGCTTCACAAATACAAAATGACAGCAGAAACAGCAGAAAAAAAGGCATATGTTTTCACTTCTTCCTGTAATCGCTTAGCAGCCTAGCCTCTGAAAAATAACTTTACCATAAAAAATGATAAATCTTGCCAGCATGATCTGAGAACGGTGAAATACAGTGATCGGGCGTAACATATTTCATGCATGGCTTGGTCTCTTATCACATACTGAACAGTAATGCATTTGTAGACAAACTGCACAGATCTATAGCACTGCCAAGAAAATGCGAGTCATTTGAGTTTTTTCAAGCATGATTGTCTTTCCTGGCCAGTCTGCAACAATTCTAAACATGGATTTACCAGCTCACAGATACTCTGCTAATTATGCAGTCATTATATAATGTAGAAAAAAGATATAAGAAATTATTACTGAATAGCTCATGGATGGTTACAGAATGCATTGTGAGCAGTTCAAATTTCTAGTGCTTCAGATTCCCAACATTTGTGCAACACTGTGTTTGCAGTCAAAACTCAAAGCAAAAATTTATAAACTCAGAAGCGAGAATTAAAGTGAAATATAGCAGGCATTTAATGCTCATCCTTACCTCCATCGTTACTAAGCTGTTAAGTCACTTTCACATGTTTTCTATCGTCAGATAGTACGGCATGGATTTATCTATTTAAAAGACAATATAGCTCCATAAATAGACATTGCAAGACAATCGGATAAGTTCAGTCTCAAAATAAAATTAAAAATTATCTCACACGCAATGCTGACTCAAAGTAACAAGCATTAATGAAATCCAATGTTTCTTAAATCACCGAAAAACCTATAACAAGAAGGCAAGGCCACAACGTATATTGCTTTCTCCCTGCTAAACCAAGAAATCCATCACCATAACAAAGTCGCAACATTAAATTAGTAATCAATATCTAACGGCCTTCATCCTAAAAGACTAAAGACAAACAAGGTATACAGATGCTGACAGAGCAAACTCCAGTCAATCATTCTAAGCGACAATAGACAATATAACTATTGACAAAAATAAAAGAAATTACAATAAAGCATTTCATTTGAATCTCACCAGGATGTTTCTAAATTAGAGGGCTGATGATTGCACAATGGCCGCACGGCCAGGAAATGCTGCAGTGAGCTGCTACAGAAATACAATCTGTGACAGAAGCGTCATTTCGGTGCTTGACACAATTCCATGACATTTCTTAGAGTTTTTTGCAATCTAAGAAAATAGGTTCTGCTGGTCAACAACACACTAAAGCCTTTATACACCTTTGCCACCGTCACAGTATTGTGAAAGAAGCAGTGGCTGCATTCGATTAATGTCTTCGACATCTGAGCATCTCAATTCATAACTTCTAGTAAGAAAACGTTTGCAGCACCATCTTTCAAAACGGATTATGTAAACCACAGTGACCCAGCTATCGGAGCAATCATTTCAAAAACAGGACACTACATTTGCTACAAAAGGCATTCGAACTCCCAAAAATGGTCGTGCTGAAGACAGCCCCCTTCGCATGTGGGCTGGAAAAGTGATGTGTGCGCGACGCTGACAGAATTGCAGCGCTGACGTTTTCATTACAGGGAGTCTCCCCTCACACAGTAATCTCGTTGCATTGTGCTTAGCAATGGCAAGCACTCTGCAATGCCACGACGGATGTGCGTCATATAAAACACTGTCGACGACGAACGCTTCTTCAGGCAGGATGCAGTCGGCGAGCACTGTCTCTTTGAAAAGTCACGTGGCATGCAGGCACCAACGTTCGAAGCTACAAGACAAAGTAGTCCATGCTACGCGCACTGCAGTCTCAAAAAAATTCGTTGCTCGAAAGAATGGCAGCCGTTGCACCACTGCTATTCGTGTCCACGGTAAATTTTACACAAAATTGTAAAAAATGCCCTACGACAACGACAAACATCATGAGCGCCCTCTCCGTCGTAGCCGAGTCAGCAACAAGTTGCGTAACGTCTTTTCCCTACGGTGTGTTTCTGCCAGCCTCGACGGAGGCAGGTTCAGTCTTGAGCAGCGTAGCCGCCATGCCTGCAGCTTGCGTAAGCTTCGCAGAAGGCAGATTCGCGAATCGCACAGCGTATTCACCAGCTGCCTCGCCACCTCGTGGCGAAGGTGTCGCAACACGAAGCGTACAAGCCGCGTAGTGGTGATGTAGCCAGAATACTGGACGCTGTCCGCTTTTCTGCAATGAAAACGGCGACGGGTGCACAGAGCAAATTTAGTGATTGATTTTTGCATATCAACAGCTAGATATGGCCTATAATAGATGCTGTAGCAGAGGGCTATTGCTTTGGCTACCTGAGGCTCGGAACAAGACCATTCCACTGTCACGGCTTTTAGCGTTTACTTCACCCACCTTTCATGGCATCTCCCATCCCGTTTATCATAACTGTGTTTCTTTGGCAGAACAAGCAACTATAAAAAGAAAGAACACTTTATATCATTGTCCCCGTCCATGGTTAGACACTCGGGTTCATGATGTGTGTGCCGTGATGCCATCATCATTATCGTATTGTGCACGCTGTCTTCAGGCTGCCACTGTTATCACTGCCACCATCGTCGTCATTGTGCCATCACCCCCAAGCTGTTGTCGTAATAATGGTCATTGTTGAGCCATTGTCCACTGAGAAAGCTACTGCTGTTTTGATGGCGCTTTCCTTTTGATGTCTCAATGCAATTTTCTCTGCAGCTTACCTCCATTTTTTTCTTAAGCCACCTGAGCTGGGATTTTGAACCAGCAATCGTCCGCTTTGCAGAATTCTGTGGCAGCCGAACCACTATAGCAATTATGCAAAGCCAATTAACACAACACAACAAATGCAATGCATTGCACAAAATACTGTGTGATTATGATAATAAATAGTTACACCCCACTTGAGAGATAAAACAAAGGCTACTATATGAGCTCAATTATCCCATCACTGGTGAGAAAGGCTACAATTGTAGGCTACAGCAGCTATGCAATGAATCTCAAGGAGGGATTCCAACCTTGAACAGGATATTATGTTGCACTGACATCAACACAAAGGCAGCCTGCTTAAAGCGTTCTTATTAGTTCTTATTATAGTTCTTATTATAGCGCGGCTTCAGAAATCTACCAATGTTACTGAGCCAGAAGCGGTCAAAGTTCAATGCAATGTCCCAATCCTCTACCAACACCTGGCCACACACTGGGAGGACTGTTCTGGATGAAGGCAGAGAATTAGAAATGCATATTAATAATCAACATGAAAATTGTCAAGCCCACACTTCCTTCCCACCAAGAGAGATTTTCAGACTTTCCGAGAATGGGTGCTTGTAGAGGTTACAAATGTCTTCAATCTAAACGGTCGTTTACTTTTGAAAAAACATTACTGCAGTTTGCAACATCACTTGTGGTACAGATGCTTGGAACACTGCCATCACTGTACCATATAACAAGGTTAAGCTGTGGTTCAGGTTTGTTCTAATGAGAGAATGAAATGCACAACATAAGTATGACTGCAAACTTGAGCGCTCACATCAACCTGTGCTTTGATATTGTAGAACACGCGACAGAAAGTTTCTTACTTGCGCGAAA
This sequence comes from Dermacentor silvarum, assembly GCF_013339745.2. Taxonomy (NCBI): domain Eukaryota; kingdom Metazoa; phylum Arthropoda; class Arachnida; order Ixodida; family Ixodidae; genus Dermacentor; species Dermacentor silvarum. The sequence continues at coordinate 14,789,196 of NC_051158.1, forward strand.
AGAAAATGACGGTGGGATACTGTTGTACAGTGAACTCCCAGGGCAGGTCATTCTTGAATGCATCGACCCTGAAAAAAAAAATGATGACAAACTTCAGACACATTGTTTACTGTACTGTATTTTCCTATGTATAAGGTGCATTTCTTATTCCAAGATTTTTGCAAGTGCGTCTTATACCATGATGTGACTTGTGAGTGCTGATGTGACCAATATTTGCATTTTCTTTTTTTTTTTTCATGAGTACAAGTATCGCTGTGCAGCAGCATTATGAAAGAAATTTAATGTTGTTTAACAGTGGAGCAACCGTGGCAACAAATGACAGCTCCTGCGGCTCACCATGCAGGCAGTGCAGTGGCGCCAGGAAAGGACACCGGGGTGACCTTCGTGATTGGAAGTCACGTGTACTATTTTGCTGTTATAGTTAAGGTTAATCCCACAGAACTGGTGCCATCAATTTAAAAAATGCACCACAATTTTTAGTGCCCACCAATACCTGGCAAAAAAAAAAAGCAGCCCTAGGTGGTGTTCCAATCCACATCCCAGCAACGGCTCTCTCTGGGCAGCAAAAGCTAATTTCCATGGTCATAGCTTTTGCGTAAGCAATTTGAGAGTCGGAAACACATCACTGGCACAATGTTTTGAATACCACCTCTTGAGTACCATCATCATCATCATCATCAGTCCATGCGAGAAGTCACAGAAATCCAGCAGTTACAGCTATACTCCCAAGTCCTTCCTGCTTCCGCTCACCATTTTGCTTTTGTATGCGCGTCTTCAAAAGTGATGCGATCGTTGTTCCTGTGTTTGTACCAAGCACGCCATATCACACAGCATTGGTTCAAGTTTTACTTAACGAGAGTTTGATGGCATTAAATAGTGCATATGCCAGCCAGGACCAGAGGACGATTCCGAGTTATCCAATTTTCCAGATTAACAAGGGTCGAATTAACAAGCATTTACTGCAGCAACTTCTCAGAAAGTGATGAAAAGTAGGGCATGCATCTTATACAAAGGTACGATTTATACACCTGAAGGAAGAATAATGGTACATTAAAATGGTCGCTATCAAGCACTCTCACGCGATCTCGACTTGGGCATGCTTTCTCTGGTTCCAGTGTCAAGAGACCTCCACACTGATGCAAACTGAGTCGGAGGGCCAGTAGGAACCAGTCAAATATACCACAAGCTTGTCTTACTATGTTGAAATAAAAGATATGGTTAACTACTATTGCCTCTACTGCCCAGTATCTGCAAAAATCTCATCTTTCCCATGCAATGGGAAAGATGAGATGAGTGTTTGGCTGATGGCATTAACAAGTAAAATTAATGAGTATACGCCAGCCCTAATTAATCACTGACCCCTCACACCTATTGACAAGTGGCACGGAGAAGAGCGGAGATGATCTGATTAAGGTTAAAAATGCTAGTCTCATGGTTTACCCCACTTAAGTGAGCAAGAACGTCATGCATCATGAACACCAAGACGGCAGTTTTTCTGCTAAAATAAACAGGGGGAAAAGAAGATGTGCAGCCTGATCACTTGCTCACACCAGATATCAACCACAAAATCCATGCAATCTTACCATAAAAAATCAGCACATGGGGCATGGCTACATTGTGCAACAGTGTCAGCAAGACAAGAATTTTGTATTGCTCCCTCAACCTTTCCAGGCAAACTTACAGTGTGTTTTTATGACCTAGCATACTACTTGAAGCAGAAAAGCTGTGTTCATCTCCATTTCTCTCTAAGGCACTGTCCTTTCATGCTAGAAATTAGTGCCAATCCGAAATGTTGCTGCAGCAAAGATGTAAGCAGAGAATCACAACTGTCAAAAGTCCAAAATCCAGAAAACATTCCACATAAAGAAAAATTAAAATAACTTGTTTACATTTATGTCTGGCCATGAAGAGAACATACTAGTACAAAAAGAAAGCAAGGAAATGAAATTCGAGTGAAAATTATTTAATATGGTAATTAATTAGTATAATCTGTAGTCATCAATTATGCGCAACTAGAAACTCCCTTAGGCAAATCGAAAACCCTACTACGTTTAGTTTATAGGTCTAAATCAGAATTTTAAGGTATCCAGTGCAGCTTGTTAAAAATGATATCATGAGATTTGTAGAATGAAGTATATAAATTCCTATACTGTTGACTCACCTAGCAAAGATGAGGCCTTTGAAACCTCTGAAGAACTTTGCCGCAGCAAAGAAGTGGTGATAGATGGCCTTGCAGAAGCCACACCAAGATGCATAAAATAGCACAACTGCATCCTGGAACAAGATGCATAGAGGGTCTTTAAAGGTAAGCTGTGTTTGGTTGAACTCCAACAAAGCCAACATGGAAACGAAAAATCTATTCCAACAAGCACACTTTCTCACGCAAAGCACACACAGCAAAAGACAAAAAGAGCAACTTGTTTGGTAACTCGGAATCACATACCCTATTTTTGCACGTACAACCCGCACCAAAAATTCAAAAAAGTTAGCAGTAAAGTTGGGGTGCGAGTTATACGCGAATTTTACTTGGAGGTGTGGCTTCACGGCAGCGCGGCAGGCACTGCCGTGAAGCCGTTCTCGCGAGATCCGGCGGTTCACACGAAGCACTTCACGATACGGCTGATAACCAAATCGCCGTTGCCCATGCGAGTGCTGCTTCGGCCGCACTGTCATTCTCTGTCGCGTGAATGCTAGCTGCGCCTGCGAAGTGATCCCGATTTGCACCAGATATCACGTGACTGATTTGTTCGCGATGGCGTCCGTCGTGTGAATCCAGCTTTATCAACATCGCCGAAGAGGGGGGTACAGCGCCGCTGGCCGATGATGCAGTGATGTGGACAAGTCGTGTATCCGTGAATGGACTGTTTTTGCAAAGATTTGAGCGTTGTTGCATGCAGTTATTACCGCGGGTTATACGCGCGGATATTTTTTTTTCTCTTTCCTGGCTGTTGTAATTGGGGGTGGGGGTTATACGCGGTGGCGGGTTATATGCAGAAAAATATGGTAACTGTCACAAAATTACCCCGGACAGGGCAACAAAATAGATGATCAACTGAAACCCCTTCCTATAAGGAATGCCCAGTTCGATCATTTCTGAAAGGCCAGTGGTTACTTAAGCCCAAAAGAATGCAGCCAACTGCACCCTCACTGGTGTCATTCTGGTGTCATGCTACATGGGTGAACCTGCAACCGCAACATGTTGTGGGAATGAATAGAGCAGCGCAAGGCCACCGCTGATGCTTTCTTTGGTCAAAAGTGCTAAGAGGGTGTGTGGATCTGCATGTCCCTTCATTCTTCTTATCCTTATATTTAACTATCTTCTCTCTTTCCCACTTTCATACGTGGTAATCTCACACCTTCTCTTGTGCAAACAGGAGTTTGTTTTGCCGTAGAGCTCTGCTGTCTGGTGGTAGAGCTTGCCGCACTTTGTTGCCTGACGGTTGGCTGAGCTTGCTAACAGTGAGCTCAACCATCAGGGGCGCGATCAGAGATTTTTGTTCAAAATGCATGTTAAGTTTGCATCCAGTTTCGCCTCCCGCGATTGGCCTAGGATGCGCAACAGTGCCAGGCGCGCCCAGCATCTGACAGCGTCGCGGGGCCCAGGCCAATCGCATGAGGCCAAACTGGACGCAAACTGAACGCATGTTTCGAACAACGATCTCCATTGGGACCCAGATCCAGTCAGACTATCTAATCATAAAGCTAACAGCGATAGAGTGCATACAGAATCGGAATTCATGAAAAATTCTGCAGAACTTAGTGTTGCGAAATCACGAAGCTACAAGAAAAATGACAAGCGATGTGAGCAGAAGATAATAAATTTTGCAGCAGAGCAGAAGAACTGAATCCATTGTACAGCAAACAAATCAACAGATGCTAATCCAAACCCGTGTTCTCACCCGTGTAGTGTCCAACATCAGCTTCCGGAAGCCCTTGCTGCTGAGTTCAGCAACAAGGCCGTGAGTGCCACCCAGCACGATCGAATCCGGTCCAACCGAGTTTAAGTGGCGGTCCAAGACGCGGTCAGCAAAGTCGACGACGAGCTTTTTTAATGTGGGCGCGGTCACGGGTCCACGAATAACATACTGGGCTTCATCCTATGTTTACAGAAAGAAAACAAAATCCAGTGGCAATTTAGCAGTAAATGCGAGAGACATGCACAAGCATTACATCGCACTTCGTTGAGGTCCCAGATCCATGATTTAAACCACCTTCACCACATTGCAAAGTGTTATTCCCGAGCTCACTCAACAAACCTCCAGCCTCTTTGAGCAGCGAAGAGCATTCCACCTTGACACTCTTAATGCTAATGCATTAAACAAGTAACTAAGTATTTTGAGGTTGTTCTGTTGCTGTCAAACCTTTTGTCCACGGCCAAGCACCCCAACCAGTTTTCAAAGACAATGGGGAACTCCCACAACCTTCTTGCACCTCAAACATACGTGCAAGAAATAGTACAAGAGATCCTCAACAGACATCCAAATTCGAATAGAACAACTACACGAGGCTCACTTCACACACGAAAAAAAAGACAGCCCTGGTATTAGAGTGAAGGCTAATTATGTTTTATTTAAGGCAGAGAGCTGATCCACCAGTTCAGCGACAACAAATGAAGCTAGCTCCAATGTGGAAGGATAACCTATTTGCATGAGTGGGCAAGTGATTGGGTTTGACCATTTATGAAATTGAGATTTTGTCAGAAAAGTTTGGTAGTACATAATCTCTTGCAGATAGGCAATGGCTTGGAATATTACGGTAGAGTCCTTGTAAAATGGCTGCCAAGCAAGAAAAACATGGCTCCTGTAGTATGTCACATGAAACCATGATAGATGGAAGTTGTTGCAGGCACGCTAAATTAGCAGGCAACAATTGCGCGGATTTGGCATATGGCAGGCATTGCCAAATCCTTACTGGGAGCTTACCACTGTGATTGTGTGTACGATCATTTCATTCTACCGGGGCCAACATATGGGGAGAAACTTGGAGGTTAACAAAGAAGCTCGAGAAAAGGTTAAGGACTGCACAAAGAGCGATGGAATGAAAAATGTTAGAGAGCAAATGGATCAGAGAGCAAACAGGTATAGTCGATATTCTAATTGACATTAAGAGAAAAAAATGGAGCTGGGCAGGCCATGTAATGTATAACCGATGGACCATTAGAGTTACAGAATGGGTACAAAGAGAAGGGAAGCGTAGTCAAAGACGGCAGAAAACTAGGTGGAGTGATGAAGTTAGGAAATTTGCAGGTGTAGGTTGGAATCAGCTAGCACAAGACAGGGGTTATAGGAGATCGGAGGGAGAGGCCTTCATCCTGCAGTGAACCTAAAAATAGGCTGATGATGATAATGATGAATATGGTAGTACACAGGCGCGTAGCCAGGGGGGGGGCTGATGGGGCTTCAGCCCCCCCCGAAATTTTTTCGTGCTGGCATGCACCGCCGACCAAAACTACCACCGACGCCGGCAATCATGCTGGATTTTGTTTACAATGTCCTTTTTACGCACGAAAAGACATTTCGGCACGAACATTGCAAACTCGGGCTGGATTTCGTGACAACGCCCTTGCACCTGGAGTCACGTAACGCAAGGAGCCCCATCCGAGCACAAACTTTCAACGGCTTTTCGATAGCGAGCGGGCGCGTTGCGGCATCTCGCAGCGGCCGCGGAATAAACTGAGCGCATGGATTTCAATTACGAAACTTTATGGGTATAAAGTTCTCATAAACTTTTGACGCGAAAGGTGCGCTGACATTTCCAAAGGCATGCTTTAAAAGATTTTCAATTCTAGAACTTTATTGGGTTAATGTTCTTATAAACTTGGGCCAACATGCGCGCACTGGAACGCTCGTGTCCAAGCCGTTCCATAAATGGAAGCGCGCGCTCGCAATCTCCCACACACACGAAAATACTAAATATCACCATAAATGTCAGCTAGCAGCTGATAATTTTCTCCAAACATTTTCAGGAAGCGTGCCCAATGTGATTGATCAGCTGGACCAGGGCAGGCAAAGTAAAACATGAGAAAACAGAAGAAAGTGAACGGCCTATTATTGATTTTTTTTTTGTTTTGTTTTTTTGTTTTTGTTTATTTGTCTTATTTGACGCATTATATACACTGACGTTTGCTTAAATACGTAGATTTATTGGAGACTCATACGTATTCTTAAATATCTTATTGCGAGGTTTTGTGTATACAAGCAGTCAACTTTTGTTTCCAGCGACTCTTTTTTTTTTTTTTTTTGCCCTTTAGCGAGTTGTATCTTGGCAGTTGTATATTCCATTCTATCTTCGCATTTCTAATATATTTTTTGCAGAACTCCCACTTTTTATTTGTACTCACTGCTGCGAGTATTATCTCGGTGTAATTACAATACACGACGAATTACAGCTGCTCCTGCGCAATCGATTGCAACGAGGGATAGCATCATTGAGGTTTCTTCCTGGCCATTGCATATATACAAATATGTAAATAAGGTTCGTGATTGACAAAGATTCATCAAAATATTTGTCCTCAACTTATTCATTTCATGGCCTTTACGTTTTTCATATAAGCTGCATGCACTGCTTTGCTGGTTTCGAACTGATATTGACCCTTTTCGCAGCAATCCCGTGGGCGCTGCCATATTTCATCACGTGGTGACGCGTCCATTGCTTGCCTCAACTGCCTCCGTTGCCTCCTTGTTTACAATAGAAGTGTATGACGCCGGCGCGACTTAGAAAACCTCTGTTTTCGGAGATATCGTAGACGGTGACTAGGTGGACGACACGAAGCTTTGATCACAGCTTCAGAGAACATGCAAAAGCGCTTTCGGAGCTCATTAAACTATGTACAAACGGCGCAAGCAGCGCATATGGTGCTTCTTCTAAAAGCGGGGCTAAATATGCATTCCAAGCTTTGCGATTATGAATTCAGTCAGGATTAGTGTGTTTTGCTCTTTGTTCTTTATTCGGCAAATATTTTGAAGCAGTGGCTTGTCAGTTTCTGGCTCAGTAAAATTCCTCGGTGCGGCCACTATCTGATTATTTTCTACCTAATCGCTCGCGGGTGTGCTCAGTTCCGATAGATTTGTTCTTGCTGCACACAAGGCTTGAAACGTAGCTGTTTTGTACATTGTAATACTTTGTAGCAAATATATATTACAGCTAGTAACTTGCTTACTCTTGTGGACCGTCACGAAACACTCAGCTTCGACCATTGGTGCGCCGTAGGTGTAGTCCGTCATTTATTGTGTGTATACAGTGCGCATATATTCAAGTGTGCGTCCATTCACTTATTCTTGATATGTCGGCGATAGGGTGGGCGTAAGTTTTAGTGCCATTTGGACAGATGTGTACAGATAACGTGCGCGAAAGTTACTATGACAGGAAGCGGCGCTACTCCCGTTGTCATTGTTTAACGAGTGGTACTCACTCTTCCCGACGTTCTGGGGATGAAACCCTTTCTTTGAAGGTTAGCGATACAAGGCTGGCGGATGAGCAAATTTCTGTATCCTCGAGGAAAGCCGTACATCACGAAGTGCCGGTAACACGTTCGGACAGTTGCAGCAGCGGTCCGCGAACTTCGCCACACAGATTCATTCTATTCCTTAACATGCCAGTCACTATTTTTGCAGCCAACTACTGCACACGTCTTCAATCCACATTATTCAATCTAGCATGATTATATCATAGTGTGTTAGCGAAAACTCAGTCGCATTTCCGACAGGTGATCGCACAGAAGCAAGGTAGAAGCGGTAATGGTTTCGTATTCGTGCGCGGTCGCTGAGGAGAGGTATGGCGCGCCGCCGTGAGCGCCATCTCGTTTATCTAAAACGAACTGCTCCGCGAAAAGGGCCAATAGTTCTAAAGTTCATGTGATGTTTTCTTTACTTATTAATTAGACAAAAAAAAAAAAACACGGAAGCATTGATATCAGTTATTTCTGCCACAATTTTTGGGGCATACGAATATATTTTTTTATGAAAACATACATATTTTAATGGACAGTGCATAGCGTTCAATAATTCGTTTGCAGCATCTAATATACAATGAAATTGGCAATGCAGTTATTATTCATGCATTTGATCCCACGACAAATTCTATAAGGAGGAGGCCGCGCTGCAACCTGAGCCCCCCCCCGAACAAAATTTCTGGCTACGCCACTGGTAGTACACTAAAATTAGCGAGCCTGGAAAAGACTAGAGATAAAAGGTTCTAATAATACCTTCGCAGCATAAATGACGGCGGTAGGGATGCCATCAGAGAGGAGGCCAGGTGGCGCAAACTCCGTGTGCCTCCCGTCCAGAGCCACAAAATTGACAGTGCTGTTAGTCCGGCAGCTGAGGCCTGAGAAGCGGCCTTTGAGGTCACACGCCTTGTAGTCCTGGGACAGCTGATGCATCTGCATGTGAATGTGCTAGAATATAAATTTGCCTGGCTCTAAGAAAACGTGGAAGTGCATTTTTTACATCCCAGGAGCACTTCAGAAATGGTGAAAACACCTTTCCCCCAATACTTTTCGTTAGAAGCATACTTATTAACAGCAGCAATTCAAAGAAGCCAAATATATTTTCTATCAGATGCATGAAATGATATGGGTAGTGTAAAACATGGCGCAGTGAAAACAACAATCTGATAACCATAAGTACATCACCACAAAGTGCATAGTAGCCTTTACTACTTTCCTGGTGACAGTTTCTAAACTTACTGCAGTTTGTCTGTTATATTCAAGTCATTGCTGAATGGGCAGTAGAACAAATTTATATTACGACTTTCAGTGGTGCACTTATACTTAGACCGAAAATGTACATCTTCTACAAAGTATTCTTGGGTTAGTTTTTATGTGCATTTCTTCAACGTCACACTATAACTCCAATCAATTAAAGGGAAGCTGAAGAGGTTTTAGAATTTGAAGATTTATGGCGGTTTGGAAGGCTGGCACAGTATAATTAAACACCTGCAGTTATTTTTTTTATTATGCGTGCAGCAGCGCCGCAATCGCTGTTTAAATTTTCGGTGAAGCTCCGCCCCCTTCGCGCGGCGAGCGCAGCGGCGAAAGACTGGGCGCGAGGATGACTTCAATACAGGGGTCACGTGAGCGCTCTGTCCGAATCACGCTCCTCGCCGATACCTAAGATGACGTCACGATCGTCTTTGCCATCAGAGCCCGTTAAACGACCCGCGGTGTCTCCCGCAGACACTGCAGCTTGGTTTTGCTAAATTAAAGTAACTAGCGGTGACTTCTGGCCTGTTAAACTATGATTTTCGTATTCAGGAGGTGAAAAACTATAATAATTCATTGAAAGCTCACTTTTTTTTTTTTGAAATGTGATTCAGCTGCCCTTTAAGTCAAGCTTGCACCTTATCACTGAGGGCAGCAGCTATGCACTGCACATGACTGCACCAGCTTTGAAGAGTTGGTCATCATGCAATAAACATTAACGAATAATAACCGGTAGTACATCTCCCTAGCATAAAATCTATAAACATTTTCTCTGTTACACTGACTATGTTGCACACTTAGTTTAAAATTCATAATCATTCTCAGTGTCATATTACGCATTACTGTCAACAAAGCAATAAATGGGGCTAGTTGGTTCATTTTGATTTCTTTTAGGAATGCACCGATTTAACACTACACAAAGAAACAACACGGGAACACAAGTTCACAGGACAAAGCACGCCTAACAACTCAAGAGTTTTTAGTTGTGCTTGTCCTGTCAATTTGTGTTTTCGTCTTGTTTCTTCGTGTAGTGCTTTTAAATCAGTGCTTTCTTCAATGAAATTATAGTGCACATGTTGACTACTAAGGACCAAGTACCGAATAAAATTCAGAGCCCTTCCCCTGTCGAGAAAATTGGGTCAGACGACACTACCCTAAACTCAGGGTCGGCGCCTCTTCATTGACGTTTGGCTCAACATGGCGCTCCCGCAACTCGGGGTCCCCCATGGCTCTTCGCCGATGTTTTGCCTGGGCTTCGGAAGCCCTCACGTTAGAATCGGACGACAAGCTTGGCTTGCCCCCATTTTCTCGACAGGAGAAGGGCTGGCGATTTTGTCTCTTTGGGTCCCACGTGTGACAAGGGTAGTTCAAGGGCGCGTTACAGGTCCCATTGTACCATTGCCATTGTGCCATTGAGCTTGGACCCTTTCTGCACTATCACCAGGATCGGCCCACTTTTCAGCGTGACACCACCACCACCCCCGCCGAAACTTGTGAGCCTATAAAGCTTCGCTTAAAAACTTTTGTTCATGTGTATGCCAGACAGATGAAAGGATCACAAATGACTAAGCACCTGAAAGTATTCTGGGCTGCCATGCTCCGCATAAAGGATGAGCGTTGACTGGTTCTCAATGAGCTTCGAAAGACTCCTGCTTTTCAGGCCAGAGGGAGACACCCAGTGAAGTGTTCGAGCCTGCGCAAAGGATTCACAATCAAACATGCAGGCCTGCCGTTTATGTTTCATTTTGTTTCATGAAGGCAATGAAACATAATGGAAGACTTCGTGTTTAGTGAAATTTAATACCTCACGAGCTTTGTTGAACGTCCAATCAAGTGCAGTCTTGTAGTCCGCACCTTTTTCATTGTAACCCTGTGATAAAAGAAGGAACCTGTCTTAGTAAAACACAAAGGAACCTTCGTCTATTCATCTTACCAGATGTTCACAAGAAAAGTGTGCCAAGTGTACAGGAGAAAAAAGGTCCCCAAAACTGTTCAGCTTATCAGACGATTTAGCTAACTAGGGTTTGTGTTAAGCTTTCAGCCACTCCCTGTAAAAAATTCTGGGGTATTACACTCAATATTCAAGACTTTTCAATGTTGTGAGAGGTACTGCATATTCATCCACTTGGCAGATGGACATGACGCACAGCACCGCAGGAATGCTGCACAAGGCATCTGTCTACCATAACACCTACTGATCAACTCAGGATCGCTTGCCATGGTAGCTCAGTGGCTAGGGTGTTGTGCTACTGAGTAGAAGGACACTGGTTCGATCCTGCCCACAGAGGGATGGAGGCGGAAAGCAGAAACGTTCATGTACTGTGCTTCGAGTGCACGTTGAAGAACCCCAGGTGGCCTAAATTAATCCGGAGCCCTCCATTATGGTGTCCCTTATAACGTATGTCGCAGTTTCGGGGCATTTAAACTCCACAGTTTAACTGCGTTGATCATCTGGAGGCCAGGTCAACTCAGAAAGACACACTCACCAACGACGCGTTCCAGGTGAACAGCGTCACAGAGTGCTCGACGCCAATCTCCACGGCGGCACGGCCGTCCACGGCCACGGCAAACGCCACGTCCCGCCAGGGGTCACGAGTGAGGGCCTGCAACGCGAACCCGTAGAAGCTCTCGTACGCGCGACCCCTGGGGTCGCCCACGGTCCCTAGGACCACGGCCGTGTGGCGTCGAAGCAGAACCGCGAGGTCGACGGCGCTTGTCACGCGCACCAGCGGCGCCGAGACGTGTTGCAGGAAGCCGTCGAGCGTCCGCATCGTGGGCGTCACGTTCGTGGGAAAGACGATGTCTCCGAAGTCTCGGACGTGCGCCACGACGATGGGGTAGTGCGAGAGCGAGTGGCGCTTTCGGCAGCGGCCGTTGGGCCACCAGCAGTTGATGGCGCCGAAGGCGAACTGGCCCCGGTACCGGTACGCCAGGTACTCGAAGGCGTCGCGGGCCCGCATGCTAGCGGCGTCCCAGGGCGCGTAGTACAGGACGAGGGACACGTCGTACCTGTGCACCCGCTCCGGGTCCAGCTGACCTCTGCGCGGAGGAAGGAAGGCGTGTACGTTTTCCTAACGTCCACGAATGCGGAGCTTATTTGCTTTCGTTTCTACTGGCGTTCGCCGGGAAATATTTTACCTCCGGCAACGAGCCACACATATGATCACGTGTCGGCTGCTACGCCTGACGCTAACAGCAGCGGTCGAAGATGAAATGTGCTATACGTGTATGTTTATTTTCTTGGTCTGTATCACACGCTTATTTGACGTATTCGAGTTTGTTTACATAAATACATGTGATTTCTGTTTAGATGTCTTCCATTGCACAGACAGATCTACAACTCTACCACGAGTACGGCAAGGAAGTGGTTCTCAGGGCTTTCCTCTCAGGTAAACAAGGATGACATCGACAGCACGTCTGTAGGAACATGCCTTTTTCGTTTGTGCGTGGTGTACATACACCAGTGTAACGCTATGCTCGACGTTTCCTTTAACCGCGTAACCGACAGCCGGCAGACGTCTGCTCTTAGCCAGCCACGTACTTACCTGTAGGAGTCATTGACGGGCGAATGTTTTGCAAAGAAGCGTCGAGGAGGCGACGCCGGTCGCGTCTTCTTGGCCGTTTCGTGCAACGCCGCCCAGCTCGCCAGGAGCAAGAGCGTAACGAAGAACAACTCTCGTCCGTACGACGTCATCGTCCTCCTGCGATGCCCGTCCCTGCCAAGGTTATCCTCGTCGACGAATGTGTCAGAGGTTTCAGAATCGGAGCGCTGCTCCTGCGGAGCGACACGTGGATTAGCGTCGTCGTTCGTCGTCGGCTCATCGCTGTCACCACTGCTGCTGCCGCTGGTGTTTTCGTCGAGCTCTTCCATCGTGACGTCATTGCCCCCACGTCTCGCCGAAAGCCTCCGCGACGCTCAATGGAAGGCGCGAAGAACTTTGGACACGACGCAATCGCCGCCGGTAACTACTCGGCGATTACGGTGCAGCTACGAGGGCATGAATGTTGCGTGAAGAACGCCGAACTTAGCGATCGGTTTCGATATCCGCCGATTAGGAAGCGCCATGTTGGCTCGCCGGTGATACGGCTTGTCTCGATGCAGCCTTCAAAGTTGGTTTGCCGCACGCATCCACTTGCTAAATACAGTTTCATTTTATGTCACAAAATAAAACACCAATAATAATTTCTACCAGTTTAATTTGCTAGGCCAGTAACAAAGATCTCAAATAAAACCTACGTAGTAACTTTGAGTGTCAGATTACCATCGTTTTAGCCCCAAGAGTAGTGGACCTGGCAACAAGCAACGCTTCAAAACATACAAGATGGCGGCCACGTGAAATCGAAACTGCCCGTGAAACACCTCTCCTCGGAAATGACAAACGGCTTTGCGAATATTTTCCTACCCGTGCAGCTGTGCCAGGGCACGGGGGTGCTTGTAGGATGCGCGGACGATGCAGAGACCAACATCGCGTGTGCAGCGTCGCTTCTGCTGCCCGAATCTAAAGCGACGAAAGCCACGATCGACGTGTTCAGGGACTGCCTGGCGCGCAGCTTAGAGCGGTGCGGCGAATCGTGCTTCGTAGGGCTGCTTACGAGGGGCGACGACCACGTTCGTGCTAGTCGCGCACGCGAAGGAGACGCTCGACTTCTGCATCCAGGTCGACGACTACGGGAACGTCGTGCAGTCCTTCGTGAGACAGCCCTCGACGAGGACGATGGTCGTGCTGTACGACGCTCACGTGCTAGAGCGCACGCCTAGCTTTCGAGAGCGCGGCGTCAACGCCTTGGTCGGCTGGTTGCTCGAATGCCAACAGTTTCGACTACCTGAGAGCGTCGGCTGCACCGCGGACGTCGTGTACGCCAGTTCCGACGCCGAGGAAATCTCATTCCTCTGGCAGCCGGCGATCTGTGCCGGTTCGTTGATACGTGCTGCGAAGGCGGCGGTGGATCGCAAGCTACCGACTCGGTAAGCAGTACACTGCGTGTCCCGAATGGTCGATGTGTATAATATCCCAGGTTGTTCAATACTGTAAATACACTGGGCACGATATGACTGGCGCGTTGCTACGGCAATGAAAAACGTTCGATAGCGACCATATAGATCACACGTACCACACGTGTGTTCGTAATTACGCATATTTAGGGGGGCAGCAAGGAGAAAAACTGACGCCGTTCGTGATGTTGCTACTCAATCGCGACGGCAAACAAAAATATCGTATTTTCTCGAATATAACCACATACTAGGTATTAATCTTCAGCCCGACAAAGAACAAAATTGCTCGCGAATTATGGGGCACCAGTGTTCGAGCTGGCGTCCTGAAAAATATTTTTTAGAAACTTCTACATGACAAGCAACATAAGTTCAAATAATAAAGTTTTAACTCCCTAGCCGCATCGTGGGCTTGCTGGACGGCCCAACTGCCCCCACTTCGATCATTGTGGGCATTCAAAAAGGCTGCGAGATTTCTTAATTTACACCTTCTCTTTCACAACTACAGACACGTTTGATGACAGGTTTACCCGCATGGAAAAGTTGCAGGTTTAAATAGAGAGCGCTATTTTACCGGCTTCGTTCCGAAAAGGTAATCATTGTACCCGAAGATAGCTTTTCTGCAGTGCTGGTGAGCTGTGGGGGCAAAAAAGGCATATTTGATACAAGGCATATTTGATAATGAACAGACTTTACTTTCGCCGCATCAAAAACAACAAAGAAATCTTCGACACAACCGCGCTTAATTTTATTGTAATTTCGCTTTCAGTTTATTATCCACACACTGGTCACTCTGAAGATGGGCTTTATGCAGCGCTGACGTCACGCGCGCCGCTGAACGTTCGTGCGCGTTGCCTGCGAACCACACGCGCCGGCTTTCATGTGCATGTTCCACTTTGGAGACACTTGTGTGTGTGAGTGGATGTGTTAGTCAGCTCCGCTGCCTGCTGCAATGACTTCTAGCAATGACTGAAGATTGTGTCTCAGAATTAATGCAAATGTCCGTCTGCTCCACTGCAGCTGCTTTAGCAGCGACTAATTATTGTGTCTGTTAGCGCATTACCTCGAATCCATGCTGCAATGGTGTGTTTATATTTTAATTAAAGATTTTATAATAATCAGCATAATTAATCATAACTAGGTGCCCTACTTGGAAGAAAGCGTCATTCCATAGAGTTAATATACTGACTGAGTTATATTAACTCTATGCGTCATTCAAGGCACATAATTTAAAGGCCATGCTACTGCAACGAAATTTTGCGCCGCGTGGAAAGCCTAGAGTTTCGGATAGCATGCCCCCGTGCAAACTTTGACTGTTAAAAAAAACGGGCGGGGGCGTCACGAAAAGCTCGCGAAAATAGGCGGTTTTGATAGCGAAACTGGAAGAAAGCGTCGCCATTACTGTTTGCCGGAAATGACGTAGAGCCCGGAATGCTGAGCCTCATCGGAATGATCTCCGAGATTGGGCGGCGCCGGCGGCACGCTGAGCATTTCAGAGGCCATATGGCCTGAGATTTGCATCATATCCGCCAACCACAAGATGCACGCGTCGTCGTCTTTCCGGGTATTTAAAAGAAAGTTATGCAAATACCAGCCCTGCAGTCTTGCCAGGGTTCCATTAATAGCATGTGATACTCGTTTACGACAAATTTAGCGAAATTTAAATTTTGCTGCAGTTGCCCTTTTTAATGCGTTTTTATTACGAGTGTCAAAGTGGAAAAAAATGCTAACGTATTTAAAGGGCAACTGCAACAAAATTTCAGTTTCGCTAAATTAAAACGCTGGGAGTGTTAGCCACGTGCCTGCTCTCCTAAGTTCACGTTTTACGTAACGCCATCGGGCAAGAAAACGATGTTCCACATCCGCCCACCATCGCTCTGAGTGGCGCTGGCTAACACTTCCAGGTAGATGAAACCCAGGTGGTCAACATTAATCCGGAGCCCTCCACTACGGCGTGCCTCATAATCAGAACTGGTTTTGGCACGTAAACCCCAGAAAGAAGAAGATGTAGGCTCCCTACTTCCAGGTAAATATAAATACTGAAGTTATTGGCGGGGTTGCGAGATTGGTCTATTAATAGCCAAATTGGGCTACTTTTGTCTTAAGGACTTCCGAGTCCCGAGGACCACGTCAACACTGACAAAATTCGGGAACGCTGGCTTATGAAAAGCCAAAGCTCATTGCTGCTACAAACATATGTAGGCAGTCTCGAAGGCTGTGGTTTTAGGCAATGTCGGCGCTGGGAGGATGGAGTTAAGTCATAACTGCCATATTTATACGTCATTCCAGCTCTCTTCTTTTTGTTTTGGTTTCGGTGCCATCTGCTGCCGGTTCGTGCGTCGTTCAGTAAGAAAAACAGTGGAAACTATTACACAACAGCTCAAGTGTTCGCGCGCATGTCGGGGCGCGTCATTTTCGCCCGTGGTCCTTCAATGTTTATCAAGGGTTCCTCGAAGCCTCTTACTTGGTTTTCCCGCAAATCGCCACGTTATTTATTTACCCAGTAATTTTACGAAAAAACGCGCAAGTCGCTTTAAACGAGAAATGCGACAGTTCGAGTCCTTAAGTACATGCTCAGCGAAGTGCAAGTCTCGACTGTCGACCAAAACGAAATATTCTGCTCTAGTTGAGGTCTGCATGTTCGTGAGAGCACTTCATGAACATGGTCTTCGAGGGAGAACAGTGACAACTTTTTGATGGAGAAAACTTGTTTAAGCAGAGAGCAGTGCACTGTGTAAAGCATGGTAGCCTGTTGCAATCGTGGCTTCCACTACGTGATAGAGCTAACAGCCAATCAATAAGGCGCGTGCTTCATCAGGGATTCTGGTGGAAGCAAACGTAGTGCATTCTGGTGACAGTTATAGACATGTGAGTTGGACGGCACGAACATCCATGTCCTAGCTGCAGTAGTCCTAGCTGCAGTAGCTGAGAAATCAGGGAACAAATTTCTCGCCTCCTCAAAACTCAGCATGGGCAAGTGGGCGAAGTACAGCCGTGCATATGAGAAGGAGTGGGAGAAGGACGCCTCTTTCAAAGGTTATTTTAGGCCGACTCTCATAGAAAATGCCTCGGGTAAAGCGAGGCGTGAACTAAGGCTAGCTCAGAACGTGGCTCAGTAAATACCAATAACGTCATGAGTAAATCGGAAATGTAATCCTTCGGCTCATTGTAACAATAAATGGTTGCCAAATCCACGTCTGTGTGGCAGCTCTCACTAGAATTCTTTACGCAGATCTTCAGGCCAGTGTTTTGCTGGATGTATGCAGCGGAATTAGTTTTGGAGCCGGAAATACGTGGTGAAATTTGGACACCATCTCGCAGAACATCATCAAACGTTGTGGATATGTTTTTGGCTACTTTTCTCTCACGAAAAATTTGGGTCTGGCTATTTTGGGGCTACATTTTGAGATCATTTGGCTATTTTTTTGTTAGGGCCATCTGGCAACCCTGGTTAGTGGACGGATTGATAGCCGTCGCGGGAGCACAGTTGGATAGTGAAACGCACGCGTAATGCTGAGTTTGTGGGTTCGGCTCCCACCGGCGGCGAGTTATCTTTTCGTCCACTTTCATCAACCTTTGCTTTATTTTATTTCCTACATTTCAATTTTCAACCACAGCTAATTTGCCCGATGGTTTTCCTGGCTTCATTTTCTGTATCCATATATGACCATGATTAACAAAAATCGAGCCCCTCGGTTTCCCTTCTCTCTCGTTGTATATATGTATATATGCACTTCGCTCCTCGAAGAGGCAGGAACCACGTGTGTCGAGTGAACTCCCTGAACAACACTTTGCAATCTCGACCTCAACGAGGTGCGATGTAATGCTGACGCATTTCTCTCACACTTACCACTGATTTTTTTTTTTTCTTTTTTTTTTTTTTACGGCACAACTACCGCATTGATTGTCGTCCTGTGTGATCATTTCAAAGTTCCCCTTTACATTTGTCCCAGCTTTTTTTTTTCTTTTCTCGCCATTTTAGCTGGAATAACAACTCTTGTTAAATGAATACGCCGCAGGGCTACGACTATGCTGTCGACGTGTGCCCAGGCAACGTCCACGGGTGCACTGATCTGCAAGCGACTCGATGACTTCGCTGCCGTCGCCGACAGCGTGCGTTCACACGGCCGTATCACTCTTCGGTAAAGCATACCGCTTGCTTTGTGTGCGCGTATGATTCTGGTGCACTGAAGTGCGCGCTTTGCAGAGGGGCATACTATAAGTGCAACCTTGCCATCTACTCTCCCGCGCAAATAAAAGTTAGCAGAAGCGCATGAATACAATTTCAGGCAATACATGTTATATTGTATACAAGCAAAACAACTCTCCCTGCGCGGCTTTCTTGGTTACCTGACGGTACACGGATTGGTTGCACTCGGTTTCACCGTCAAGCGGCGTCACAATTGTCATTCTTGCACCACTTTCAGAGACAAATTACAAAAATATATAATTTCTTGTTTATGGGGTACAAGCATGCTCGATCGTTTCCGTCAATATGACACATTGTCGGTCCCGCCGCAATCCAAAATTAAGACATGTTCCGAGGTGGTATATATAGACAGTCCATTTTAAATCGATGCTAAAGAGAAACATAATCTGAGCTGTGTTAGTAAATTACGCTTGTGCAATTCCAAAAATGTCAGTCTTACGTCGAGAGGATCGAGGCTTTTATAAGCCAGAAAGGACTCAAAACGAATCACCGGTGGCGCCGCCGCATTGAACTCTCCGCACTACCTTGCCGGTGACTTCGACCTTCATTTTTCTTGCCTAATACAACTAAAATAGAGTTTTGAAAAAATGATTTGCGGGTTAAACTTGTGTAGTTTGGTGCAGTTAAACTTGTGTAGTGTGGTTTGCCAATCAAGCTTAACTTAAAGGGCCCCTCACCACGTTTGGTCATTTTAAACAGACAAGCGCAGCGCATACTTCACTCGCCGACGATCGTGTCTGCAAAGTATTACAGCTCTGCGCGCAGCCACCGATAATAGCTGAAACTTCAAACCAAACGCCGTGCGTCCTCCCTCTCTAAGAAATGATGCTGTCCCAGCCAGAGAGTCAAGGTAGCACACACAAGCGCCGTGACGTAAAACACAGTCCTATAGCAACGTCACTGATCATGACGCGTTACTTCGGTCACCGTAGAAAACTCCCCCAACAAAATATTCTCGGACCATGGTCAATTCTTCAAACTTGCGCAGCTGCAAAAACAGGATGTGCAGCATCCTGCTCGACTGCTTGCTGGGCGCCTGCCTCGCCTGGGTCGTGCACTGGGACAACGGCTTCTCCGAGGAAGTGCCGTGGGCCTCGCTCGAGTGGACGGAGGTCAGTCGGCTGCTGCCTGTTATCCTTATGGGTCCAACATGGCGGCCACCTTTACTGTAGCTGCTGTCTGTCTTGTGTCGTTATAACACTTCTTCCTTAGCACCGGTCACTGTTGACCTTTTTTTCTTGTATGTGTGTACAATGACCACGACTCGACGTGACGGTTCCGTGTCTGTGGCGTTCCTTTGCTGAACACAAGGTCGCGGGTCCGATGCTCGGCCGCGGCATTTCTATGGCAGCGCAATGCAAAAAAAAAAAAGCACCTCAAAAACACCCTCGTGTACCGTTATTTGGTGACTGTTTAAACGACTCCAGGTGGGTAAAATTAACCTGGAGTTCTACTCCGGCGGCTCCGCACGGGCGCCGTACCTTGAGAGCGATCTGCAGGGTGTCTACCAACCGGGAAAACCGGGAAAACAGGGAATTCTCAGGGATTTTAAATATTCTGGAAAAACTCAGGGAAAACTCAGGGAATTTGTGCCTCTATCAGGGAAAATTACTGTAGGGATGGGCGAATATAGGGTATTGTCGAATATTTCATTGAATAATTCTATGTTCGTTATTCGCTTCGATTCGAATTCATGGATTCAATATTTTCGAATTATTCAGCGGTCCCGAATAGGCAGCCAAAAGCCGCGGACGGTCGGTGCACATCTCGGAGGCTATGCTTCACGTCATGGCTGCCATACATCAACCATAAATCTCGAAGGCTATATGTTTTTGCATTAAAGAGCCTGAAATGTGCGACGCAGAAGAGCAGAAACGGCGCTAGCGCACAACCGAAACGAAGCGGCGAAGTCCGCATAGCCATAGTCAGCAGCGGAAATCGTACGTGAATGACAGCAACGACGGAACGCTTCGTGCCTATTTGTGCCTTTATTGCGTTTACCGCCGCGCATAACAACGCGTTGGCCGCGGGATTTCATAGTCGCCACCCATCATCGCGTCGATAGCTGCCGCGGTTTCTTTCTCAGCGGTTTCGTTTAGTTTCGTTTTGACTCAATACGCACGTCGGCCGCGTGCCTAAAGAGCTGCGTAGTGGCCATACATGATTGCATAGATAGCGACCGCGATTTCGTCTGAAGTTGTTGCAGTGAACGGTAGTTTCGTTCTGACTCGGTGCGTGCGTCGGCCGGGTACGGTCACACTAGCGGCAAGTTGCCGCGCGTCAGCGCCTTGCCGCGAAGTCCACCGTGGCAATCGCGTCTCACCGCGCGGCAGCGCGATATGATCTCGCGCGCTCTCGGAACGCGGATTCACCGTGAGCGAAAAGGGTGCGATCGGACAGCGTCCAGAAATCCCTCTATAGAACCGCGAGAGACGACAATCGTCGATTGATAACCCGGCGCGGCGCGGCGGAGGTCCGGTTGCCATTGGCTCCGTGACGTCACCCTCGTCGCTCTCGGCACCCTCGGCAAGCCGTAAAACCCCCGATTCCTGCCGCTTTTGCCGCGCGCGTCATGATGCGTTGCCGCTCGCGGCATGAAGCGGGCGTTTTTGCCGCTATTCGTGGCCATACCCTTAAGCACCGCAAAGTCGCCGTTCATAATCGTGTTGATAGCGGCCGCGGTTGCGACAAGCAGTTGTTTCGGTTTGACTCGGGGCAAAGCTGTCGAGGATGAAGCGCACCGGCTACATTACGATGGACGTGCGATCCGTTGGCGTTGAGCTTACTGGCGAAAAAATTATCGGGATGTGCGCGCGGTAGTGCAAAGCGTGTAGGAAATGATGGCGCGCGCCGCAGCCGTGCTGCGAAGGAAGTCGCGAGGCTTCGATCGCCGCTGCGAGAGCCAATCAGTCACGAGATGACGAGAATTGCAGCTTCCGCACTGCTTTTGTGCTAAATAGCGAAAGGATTTGCTCATCCATTATACTAATAAAATCGTGCTGACGTAGTAAGCATTTTCTTATTGTTTTCTGCATATCCTGATAATTCGGACATTTTTTTTTTTTCAATCCCGTTAAGTTCGAATTAACTAGGTTTTACTGTAATATGTGATATATACTGTTCAAACTATTCGATTCGAAATTATTTGACCAAATCACTACTCGCTTCGAACCTCAAATCCACTATTCGCCCGTCCCTAAATTAGCTGTAATTTAATTGAAAGGGAACGAAAGTTGCGGTAATGGAGGGAGGGAGGGGAGGCGACGTTTAGCTGCGCCACCAAATGCGTATTTATGTAAAAATGTGGTGAGGCGAGAAGGTGGTAAAGACTTCGAACGCTGCTCGACGAGTGTCCCGTTCTGATGTCGTCGAAAACTTCCGAGCCGCCCCCAGAGGCACAGGCAACAGTCACCAGCGCCGTGCGCGTTCGGTGCGAACGCGGGCAAAACGCCGACGGCGTCGACAACAGTTCGGCGCATTGCTGATGCTGCTGCATGTCTAGTTTATACAGCTGATCGATAAAACTACTATCCTTACTCCGTATAGCTCTCTACTAATTTGCTATCGCAATCGATGCTTCGCCTTTCCGGCGAAACTGCGACTTTTTCTTTATCGTTAAATTTAGCAGCGGAGGAAGGAGGACAAAGTGAGGACAGAATCTGCAGTTTGCAATAGTCCGAATAAACGGGACTCCTCGCCAACTATCCTGGTCCACTTCTTTCACACGAAGGTCCACGTGTCGCCGAATGTCAGGTGTCGGCGCCGACGTCGGCGGAGTTTCTGTGAGCGAAATTGCCCGCATATATTTAGGTATATGTATATGCCACGCCTTGATATATGACATGCGGCATATGCGGGTTATATTGACACATCATTACATCACCAAAGTTGCTCATACCTTTCTCATATCACAGCAGTGCTTTACTATAGCACAGCGTTGTTCTCACGGTAGAATGTTCGTTTAATTCATTTCTCGCGGGGAAAACCCAGCCAGTTTAACGCCTCGGCCTAGGTTCGAGATTTATTTTTTGAGTGTATGGCGTGAATCATATCCTAAGCCTAGCGACGCTCTCACGTGAGAGAGAGAGAAACAAAATAGGAAAAAACCAGTTATCGCTGAAAAAGAAAGAAAACGAGGCTAACACGATATAGCAAAGCAAAGTAGAAATTGACCAGAAGTTTTCTTGGGTCGCACGTAAGCAGTCCTGACATGCACTGTGGAGGCCGTCTAACCGCGCGCGAGCTGACGTCGCTGCCGGTCTCCGAGATTTCACCGGCACGCTGGGTGCGATCTCGGAGGCCACGATGTCGCCATAGGTTGCGACGACGCCGAGCCACGAGGTCTGTAACGTCGCATCCGAGGTCTTCGGCCCGCCACACAGCACACAATCAATGTGACTGAAGCTGTCGAGAAGATTCGAGTCCGTTGATTCCCACAGCGCGTGGGATAAGCGTTAATTATTTCCTTACTTCAAAGAAGTGACCAACGCATGACATTATGAGCGGTCGTTCATGAGCACGAATAATATGTTACATGCAGCTATAACGCGCACCTTGCCTCGCAGACGGTCGTCCAGCACCTGCAGACGCTCATCCAGTGGCTGATGGGCGCCCCTGCTGGACTGAAGCTGAACGCTGCTCTCAACAACGCGCTGGGACGCTTCTTCCTCTACCACATAAGCCTCTGGAAGAGTGAGTGTGTCCTCGTGCATGACCACTAACAGCCTGTTCGCTTCCTGTCACATCTCGCTCCTCAACTCAATGCGCATCGCTAACCGCATAGTGAGATTACAGACACTTGTTTTCTGCATCAGAGCCATCTTTCGACCACCTGTACATAGAGGGGTATGTGAAATTGTGTGTGAAAACGTCAGAGTTACCATTCGCACCACATGGTCAACATTGGAGCCTATTGTGGAAGGCGTTATTGTGTCAAACTTGGATGTTGGTGTACTTGTCCCATCCGTTTATTTCCTCAACGTCATGTTCTGATTAGGCGCTCGTGTACTTATGAGGATCTCGTTATAAACATTTTAATGCGAAGCATTTCGTGGCCGCGCAGCGTACGTGGGCGTCGTGGACCCGTGGGTCGGGGCCCTGTTCAGCCTCTGGCCGGGCAGCCTGACCCTGCACCTGGCGCTGGCCTCGGACCTGCTTGCCCTGGCCACGGTGCACATGTACTGCTTCTACGGCTACGCGTGCCGCCTCTACCAGGGCTGGGTGCGCGCGCTGGGCGCCCTCTGGCGGCTCTTCCGCGGACGCAAGTGGAACCCGCTGCGACGGCGCGTCGACTCGCACCGTTACGACGTCGACCAGATGTTCGTGGGCACGCTGCTGTTCGGCGTGCTCTTCTTCCTGTTCCCCACCGTGGCCGTCTACTACGTCGTCTTCATGGCGGTACGTCAGTTTCCTAGGAGGGCAAATTTGCTGGAGTGGAGGGGGGGGGGGGGGAGGGGTGCGCTTCGAGTGAAGCCAGCACCGCCATATTAGGGTGAGCAGGAAGCGCGGCTGCCGCCGCCGGATTGTGTACAGTTGGCGCTGAGCCGTGCTCCCTCAAGGGCTGCAGAAGATAGCGCCAACCTTTCCCTTTCCCTCAAGAACCACTTACCCTATTGTGTACAGCGACTTGCAGACGCGCGGTGATGTTGCCTGGACGAAGGTGCCTCTGCAGCACAATTCGCATGCGGGCAGCCCGATCGCAGCGAGCATCCTTCGTGTTGGATTGAACCATGCTCACCACCCCCAAATTTACGGTGGCCCACCTCCAAATGTCAAGTGGGGCCACCCCCTAGGTCAGTCCTTGCTGCACGCCCCGCATTTCGCGGTTTTCGCCCGGAGTGCGAAAACGCATGCGCACAGCCGATGATGATGATGATGAGGATTTCTACTGGCATCCCCTTTGAAACGAGGTGGTGACAAGGGGTCATCTAGCCTGCTTGATCTAGTCAGGTTTTACTGTGTCTATTGCACTCCCGCATTTTGTCTATCTCAACTTTGCATTCTTTCTCTTAAATAAAACCTCTATCTCTTTATTGTAAGGTTTCTTATGTCTGTAACGACCCCGGCTCCATCTCTTCCCTGCCTTTTTTTTTTTACCAATGCTCTAAAAGTATCTAACCAATCTCGACCCCTGACCAGTTAACGCTCTCATCAGTCTTGAACCCCCACCGCCTCTGGAAGGTGGACGTTCACTGGGTGAATGCATTCCGCTGCAATGCACGGACTCATCTCCGGACTTTTGCTGCAGCAGACACGTGTCATATCCTGTTGAGATCATTTGCTCCTGTGTGTTTTCATCCTCGGGCAACCAGCTAGCGCCGCGGCCCTGGCATAGCAAGGTACTGCCCATTGTGTTATCGCACACTATCGTATACTAGGGACATATTCTGCGGCGATCACTTTCGGCGATACTATCGCCATCGCATGACGTAATGCTCAACCATCCAATCAGGTCATTCAGTTTTGCTCAACCAGCCAATCAGCGCGGGCCTGACGACCGAGGCGATAGTATTGCCGAAAGTGATCGTCGCAGAATAAGTACCCTATTTGCAGTGAGGATATTTAGGTATAGGTTTTCTTCTTTCATGATGCAATTCTGCTAAGAGCGGAGCCGGTGACCTGTACATTTGTAGAGTTCGTACCACATGGATATGCGTTTGTTATAATTAAGTTTGTCCGCTCAGCGCTTGTCCCGTTTCCTTCTTCCTCTTTGCGTATATCGTCCGATTCCGCTGTTATACATTATGCGTTATATGTGTGCTGAGCTCTAGGTAGTATACCAGCAACGGTCCCGGAAGGGCTCGCAAGGAGAGTAAAAAAATGTCGCAGTTTCGCCCGAAAGGCGAAGCATCGATTGCGATAGCAAATTAGTAGAGAGCTATTCGGAGTAGGGATAGTGGTTTTATCGGCTGCATAAACTTGGACACATTCGCTTACTAACTGAATTAGCAATCGTGGTGTCAGCGCGCACACGCAAACATGAATAGATGACACTGAATGACCGCAGACAACGACTGTCAAAACGCTGGCAGTAAGCGCAGGTTCGCGCGGTCTATCGCTTCAACGGAAACTGAGCGGCGAATGCACAGCGCATACAAAGGTCAGAGCCGTGTGAAGATAAGAGACGGTGCGGGCGACCGGCACCACCGGGCAAAGTGCAGAGGAGAAGTTGTTGGCAGAGGAGAAGCTGCCCCCCCTCTCTCTCCCGCGCTGCCTTCCCGATTTCATGCTTTCGCGTGGGAGATTGTCACTGACCCCGGTGAACGAGGCGCAGACGCCGGACTAAATTCCAAAGCCGAATTATCAGCTTCCGAAAATAATCCCACGAAAGCAAGGACAATTAAGAGTGGGCCCTCTGGTGCGCCAGCGAACGCCGGTTGCTGTCCAAAGACCGAGTCAGAGCCCAGAGTTGTCAAAACACAACAAAATATATTCTTCACACAAGGCAGTTACACACACACTTGCACACTTAGGCTAGACACAACACAATACAAATCAGATGGGTATTAACAAACACAAGAAAATAACGACAAGCACAAGAGTCCAACACGTAAAGTACAAAATAAATAGGAACACTAAGTGTCCAATCGTATTCACCGTGCTGGTTGGTCTTGGAGTCAGACGATCTCGACGTAACTTGGGGGCAAATCTCGAAGAAGGAACTTCTTCCGGAAATGCAGACGCTCAATGAATTCGTCGACTAGCTTGCCGGGGAATCCCCTTCTTCCGCAGACGCTCGGTCTTCACGTTACATAACTTCACCGGTGCGGACTCAACTCCTGAATTCTTCACTGGACTCCCGGATTCCTAACTGACAATGCTCGCACGGCGTTTATATAGCCGTCGACGGTCCTTCTCGAACATTCGATCGGAGTTGTGATTCCGTAGCACGGCCAAAGCTTGGGAAGCTTCTACTCTTTTCTCGTACCTTCGACCGCTGCTTTGGGAACATTCTCGAGGGGGGGTGATGATGACTCATGCTGTTCACGCACGCTCACGCTGTTGTTATCTCTCTCGGCTCGCCGGGTGAGAAGGAGTCTCGGCGCGCGCGTGTGCTCTCTCTCTCTCTCCGGTTAACGTCGCTTCGTCGAACCTCGTTCCAGACGTTTCGGCGCCGTTGTTAGCGTGGTTGCTTGAGGTGTATGCGCTCTCCCCCTCTGTTGAAGTTGCCGCGGCACCGGCGTGTTCTTTCGCTGGCTTGCGCGACACTCGGCGCGCGCTTTGATTACGCGCTCTTTTGTGACACTGCCCCCCACTTTAAGAATATTATGCAATAATATTCAAAGAAACACAAAAGAAGCGCGCACAAAAGTCCACTACACACGAGTCCGTAAGTCCATAAATCAGTCCACCACAATTCACACATCACTCGCGATACATCGAGTACAAGCACAAGTCACACAGGTTCACTTGGACTACATAATAACACATCGCTCGTATAACAAGTACACTTGTACTATACAATAATACATATCTCGCGTAACAAGACAATCCTATGAAATATAACATGTGCAACAAGTATACAAAACTATGACAGGGTAGTTTACAGAATACAAACAAGCACAATGTCCATGATACATAAATAAACACTCGGTGCACTCAATCAAATCGATTTGCACCACACACTAATCGTTAACGGTTCTTAAATTTAAATTTCCTGTCCTTGGTTTTTCGATGGAAAGGCTTCGAATTGTGATTATGAGTCCCGGTCGGTTTATTTTCGGACTCGGGCGTGGAAAGGGGCTGGAAAGGCTTTGCCTGAGCCTTTGCTTGAGCTCGGGTGACAGCTGCCGCGGTGTTCTCGTCAGATGCTGATGGTTTTCCGCGTGGCTCTTCAATCGTCGATGGTTCGATCTTCGGCTCTTCTTCCAAAGTTTTCGGATCGTCTGGGGCGCGAACTCCCTCGATGTTTCCTAGAATTAGGTCATACAGTGGGCTGTCCATGCAAAGTGCAGTAACATTCCCACTGTAATAGGGGGTCTCGACCTCAATCTTGGCTTCCGCAAGCTTCTTAGCCGTACCATCGACCAGGTAAACTAAACTGGTTTCACCCGTGAGCTCGTCGTCATTGACCAAGTCTCTTCGCACAATCACTGTGCTGCTGCCGGTATCTCGTAACACCGTGACTTGTTTTCCTGCGATTTTCCCCGCAAGTACAGGCATTCCCTTATCGGGAAATTCTGGGCGTTGTGTCATCACCGCATTAACGACCGGAATTCTTTTTCCGTCTTGGAGCTCTACAAAGTCGGCGTTTATGTCTTCTTGGTGTTTTGGCGGGGCATACACACAGGATGCTTGGGGAGTTTCCTTCACTCCGTTGCGACAGGAATCGGCTTTGTGCCCCGTTCGCCCACATTTAAAACATTTAACCTCGTTGGGGCGCGTAAAGTTGGTCCGACAACTGCTAGCATGATGGCCCAGTCGGTTGCAAAGATAACACCTCGGAACAGGCTTCGGAGGGTTTCTCCTTTCGTCGGATGCCGGTTTCTTTGCATCCTCTGGCTCCTCTTTTCTGATCTTGGAGAGATTGGTGCCTCCCTGTGCTTCCAGAAATTGGTCTGCCAATTCCAACATATCTTGAAGCGATTTAGCTTTCCTTTCTTTCAGATAGAGTGACAGGCTCGGGTGGCAACTGATGAGGAACTGCTCCTTGATCAGCAGCTCTCTAAGCGCACCGTACTCCTGTGCAGTCTCTGAAAGTTCGGTCCACCTATCAAAATAGTGACTGAGCCGCGCGGCAAATTGCGTGGCAGTCTCGCCATCGGCTGGCTTACCAGTCCTAAACTTATCTCGGAACCCTTCTACGGGTAAC
>NC_051158.1:14817007-14971142 GCF_013339745.2 Dermacentor silvarum
GTACGTAAAACATGGCGGCGGTCCCGGTCGCCCGCTTCGAACTGAATTTGGCGTTGTTTTTGTAGAATTCACTTCGTTCGTAGCAAATGACTGCGTAAACGGCTTTTGCTTAGTCTCATGCCGCTTCGCCGAGAGAGTGTTATGGCTAATCTTGAGGAATTTTCGAGATCGCTTCTCGTTTCAAACGCGCCTAAGCCTAACGAGAAAATTTTTTTCTGAGATGCGAGCGCCATCTGTCGCTAAAGTCGGGAGATAAGCGCGACGACGGCATATGGCCTCTGAGGTTGGAGGATTTCGGAGGCTATGGTAGACAGCTTGTACTGCTTGTCTGTTTCGTTGCAGATCGACGGACATGTGAAGTAAAAATACAACGCGCTCCTGGCTTCCATTGCGCTGCCTACCGCACTTTCCGGACGCACAGACACATATAATTAGGTGCCCTGTGTATGCGAAATCAAAGCGTAATGGAATAGCGTCCCGCACGTAAACTACCCTATCACGCTATACTAAAACTCTCTTTCTGCAAAGTTCGTTTGCGGAACGGTAACGCTATTTCCCGTAACCCCGCTATTACGCTAACGCTAAACTAAAACTGTCTAATAATAAATGATTGGTGGTGTTAAATAAAACTGGTGACGTTGCCGTCGCCGCGTCAAGGTCGCAACAAAAAAAAAAAGGAAAAGAAAAAATATAATATAAAAAACGAAAAAAAAATTGAAGCCCCTTTCTTAAAGAAAAACGGTTGAAAGCGAAGCTTACGCCCATGCAAACTGAATGAAAGTCCAAAGCCAACGACCACGCAACGAACCCAAGAAATGCTGAGCCACCCGATGCAATGCACATGTGATTTGATTGCTTGTTTAGAATTGTATTTATTGAACGTTGAAGTTGAATGAAGACACATTCTGTTAAGTTTCATAGCCTTTATTTTATATCATGTAGTCGTTGATTACACGCACACATTCGCACTTTCACGGACGACTCTACACTTGCACAGTATTGCCTTGTGATCGCTGTGATAGACAGTCAGAGGCTCTGCCGTTGCCGATACACGGGATTGGCGTTACGGGCACGATCGCGCTTACGTTCGCGTACGGCAGCCTCTTCCGCCGTGCGCTGCACCCGCGGCCAACCCATGGTGGCGGCCAGGAATGCATTGCGTGACGCGCGTAATGCAATGCAGATATATACAGCGGCGTTGCAGTTCCCATTGTTCTTATCGGTACAAGTGCGAATGTATACTGCAGTGTTCTACGATACGTATGTCGTGCGCCGTTGTTGTATTGTGTGCGCAGATGCGCAGATAGTGCCATTATGTAAGTTGGCTTTCCTGCAGTGCGTTTTCGGCGCTCTCGGACGAATCCGTGAGACATAGAAAGCTTCGCTTTAATAAATAATCTACCAGACCTCCCAGACGAGGCGCGCTACACTAGCACCGTCTCGTAGCTTTCGCCACACCCTCCTCTCCGCTTTCCTCCTTGCGCTCCCGCCGTCTTTTCTCATCTTTCGCTGCGCTCGTTCGCTCGGTTATGCTGACGCGCGCCGCAGGAGCGGGTGCTAAAGGGCGAGACACACGATGCGATTTTGCGTGCAATCCGTCGTACGACGCGCCGCATCGGCCGCCGCACTCAAGTTCTCAACGCATTCTGCCGAGGGGGACATCAAGAGGAAAGAAGAGAGAAGAAGGTCGAGGTGGTCACAGAGCCCTTGGCTGACAGCGGCAGCCAGGCGACGCATTATCAAGTTACACAGCAGTCCCGTGTCCTCCAGGAACGTGAGGAGGTACCTGAAAGCGGAGCTGTGGTGGCGGCCGGAAAACAGCAGTTCCGATGCCGAGACCGCAGGGAGTCCCAGGCATCGAAATGATGTGTAGAGAGGAGCCCTCTCTTTGGAGAAAGTGGATCAGAAGCAAAGGAGATGATTGATTGTATCGGCCTCGCCGCACACTGAGCAGGCCGGGGATGGCTCGAGCCAGGCCCTTCCTGTACTTCCGGGATGTCGTCCAGGAGGAGCCGATGCGGAGGTGCAGCAGGAATGGGGACAAGGGGTGTCGACCACTGGCGGCGCGCTGAGCAAGCACCCCGTGCAGGTTTTTCGGGAGAAAGGACGCACCCTGGCATTGCGTGTTGTGTTATACACGACAAAAAGCGAGACGTGCGTTGTCGACAAAATTCATGCACAGAGCCGCGCGAGTCTCGCTGTCCCACCTGCTGCGAGGTGCAGCCGTGCGACAGTCGCACAAAAACAGCAACGCTTCTTCTGGACAAGAACACACCGACAAGCGGCCAATATGGTGCAAAACAGTACACGCTTCGCTTACTTTTACACTAGTTTTCATCTTCCATAGTTTCTGCACATTTTTTTTTCTTTTTTTTTTTTTTTTTTTTTACAGCAAAGCTGTTAGCCTCTAGTTGTTCGGGACTTTTCGTGTCCGCGTGCGCGACCTTCGCTCACATGAAAATGTGGGCCGATCCCGGAGACAGTGCAAAGAAGCGGGAAGCACACAGTGTGATGCTTCTCCAAGAGGAATCACATGACGTCATCAGGTGTAATCAGCACTTGACGAAGACGTCATTACGGAACCTGATGTCATCACGCGACGTTTGTGTTTATGACGTAATCACGTTTCGTCATCCTTTCAAACGTGACGTCACCACTTGGTCGCATGACTTTTGGTACCACCGGATGTTAACGCCGGATTGTTTCCGTTCATGTGCCACATAACGATTTCTTATTTATAATGAGTGCCCCCCTCAGTAGTTGTAGTGGCGGTTTTCCGCAGCTTCGCTGTAAATTCACTTTCGCAGGGCCTGGAGGGCGAGTCATTTCTTTCCTCTTCTTTTCCTTCTCGGCGCAGCTCCGATTGGTCGTCTTGTGCATCCAAGGATTGCTAAGCCGTGCGGTGCTCGTGTGGGACTCGTTGCCCTTCTACACCCTGGCGGCAAGAACAGTCAGCGGACGCCCGATTGTGGGTAAGCCTCGCCGATGCGTCGACGTAGACGAATGACAACTATAGCGCTACTAACACGTGTTAACTATATAAACTATTCACAAAAGTTGTGACCTGCCAGCACTTACGTGCGCACACGTCACCGGGAAGCACAACGTCGTCGCTTGCTTTTGGGTGTTAGACGCATAATTGATTTTTTGCTTGTTTATATTTTTAATGTAGCGGTGAGATAAAGGTTTTAGTTCACCTTGGAGCTATGAATCACTTTCTCGCAATGCTGTCTCGTTTTTTTATTTACTATAATGTATATATACACGTCATGACGCTGCGTTTAATTGCTTCGCAGGGGACGTCCGCTTCGACGCCTTGTCATCGGGACCGGAGTTCGCACTATACATGCAGGTGCGTTGCCATGATCTGAGCGTGGCTGGAAATTATTTTAGTACCATGATGGCACACGTACGACAGACACCAAGTCTGTCCGGGGTACCTGGCTGTAATTTCGAAACTATATATATATGAGCATTTCTTTAGCTGGAAACGCTTAACTATACAATAGCGGAGAACATGAAAGCCATGTTTGACTTTCTTGAATTTCGCTCAAAGAACCGTGGATCCCCGCCCCCCCCCCCTCACCGATGATGTAATTCTAGTGCCACAAACGTTGCCATGTTTCTAGGTGCTCGCGTCCCTTTAAAGCTCCACGAAAATGGTCAGGTCAACTCTTTGCAAACATTTCGAGTGCAGTGTCACTTCGCTTTGTCACTGGTAAGTAATGGCCTTCAAGCCAAGCGAATGCAATCAATTGTCTGTGACGTCACGGGGGAGCATGTACGACAATTTCTGTGCGGTGTCACCACCCCTGCCTTTTGTGGCCCCCCCCCCCCCCTTTTACCCCCTTTTTTCCGTCTGACCAAACCTCCGCTTGTCGTGGCAATATACCTGATTGGCCCATTCGCAGCTCGGCCAATAAAGTTTGCCAATAAAACTTCATACTTCCCTATAGCATTCATTTCAGTGCACGCGGTAAAGTGTGTCTGGTCATTGAACCACAGAGACAAGGTCTCCAGCCAAGTTAAGCTAAAGGGGGGCACGAGGTCGCGAGTTAGTTTCCCAGCCTTGATCGACAGCCGCCGCAATTTCGATGGGGACGAAATGCAAAAGCGCTCGCATGCTCAGATTTAGGTAGTTAAAAATCGGAGCCATCTACTACGCCGCCTTTCAACGCCCCCGCGTTGCTTTAAGGATTACAAAAAGAAAAGACCACAAATAAATTAGTCTATCAATCAATCAGCCTATACATATAGTATATATCCAACTTTATCGGGCCTACTCGTAACAGTATGTCTCTAACAAATCTGATGTTTCTTTTCCCTCACTCTGTGCGCAGGTGACCGGCGGAAGCGTGGATTTGCTCCCAGAACCCTTGGGCTTCCCTTCGTGGAAGGACCTGTTGGCCGACCTCCTGGTTGGGCGCATCGTCTATCCGCTCTGAGCAAACTCCACGCCTAATCTGGACATTCGTTTTACGTCAGAGACGACGCGGCTTCCAAGCACCCGTAGTGAAAGGCGTGCCACACTCTAGTCGACGAATTCCCGTTCAACGTGTTATGATCACTAAGAGACGAGTGCCGTTTCAGTGGAAAAGAAGGGCGCGCTGTTTACGGCTAACGGATGAGGAATCCAGTCTCCTGCACGCGGGGCATGCTGGACATTCCAGCCTGCCGGCCGATTCTGCAATACAGTTCGTCGTCGTCGAGGTATTATATAGGAGAGAGCGCGAGCCTTCTTTAGGGGTATTCAGAAAAATATAGCATATACAGTCAAACATCGATATAACGAACAGAGATATAACAAGTCGTTGAATATAACAAAGTAAATCTAAAATGTTTTTCGTCAATATCAGCGTGTCACAAATACATGCTTATAACGAATATTAGGTATAGCGAATGTATTTTTGTGTTGAATGCGGCTTACTTATAAGCGAGATTTGACCTGTATCGACAAGTGCCAGGACGGCGACTCCTTCGACATACACTTCAATTACGTTGGCTGGAGAGGGACGAGGACTTGAGCATTTCGACGTAGACGCAGTTCGTGCCTCGGGAACTGCGGCCTTCAGTTTTCCTGCTCGGTGGGTCCGGCACGGCGACGCATCGGAGAAAGCGAGCGACGACGTGGAGATGGTGAGCGGCGGGTAGGCGCGGGTGAGCGATCAGGACAAAATGAAGAGGTAGGAAGGCTGGAAGGTGACGATGAAAATTGAGCGGGGAACGGTGGCGCTCGCCAGATGTTCGGGAAAGGAAGCATGCGACGACGGCAATGGCGCGCCACATGACCAGCACCACCACAAGCAAAACATATTGGACGGTCATCGAAGGTGCGCCATTGTTGGGGGTAAGCTCCGACTCGTGGCTGAGAAGTCGGAAAATGCTGTCGATCTGGTAACGGCATAGGATGCGGCGAAAAGGTCGGTGGTCGATGCATAGCGGGCGGCGAAAGCGTTTGTGGGCGAGGTCGGGCAACTGCTTCTGCGTACGTGAGAGGTGCATTGACTGGCGTCGGATCACGTGCTGGAGGAATGGCTTGCGAAACTTGCTCCTGGATGAAGTCGCGGATCGTAGGTGCCAAAGCGGGTGGTGGTTCCGGGACGCAAGACATCAAAGATAGCTGGCGAGCAACCTCTGCGCGAACGAATTCCTGAATCTTCAGAAACAGGGCAGCATGGTCGTCGCTGACACCAAGGCTGGACACAGAGTCGGCGGGCGCAGGGGGACGTCTGGTGTGAAGCCGTTGCCTGCGCAACTCGTCGTAACTCTGACACAATTCGATCACTTCAACGACAGTGCGAGGACTCTTCGATAATAACATTTGGAATGCGTCGTCCTCAATACCCTTCATTATATGTTTGATCTTCTCCTCCTCCGACATCGACGCGTTCACCCGTTTGCAAAGGTCAAGAATGTCCTCAATGTAGCTCGTGAAATTCTCTCCGCTCTCTTGGGATCGTGTGCGCAAACGGTGTTCTGCACGGAGCTTTCGTACTGCTGGCCGACCGAAAACTTGGGTAAACATGGTCTTGAAGACCAACCACGTAGTGAGGTCGCCTTCATGGTTGAGAAACCATAGTTTCGCAACGTCCGAGAGATAGAATGCTACGGTTCTCAACTTTGTAGCATCGTCCCAATGGCTATTGGCACTCACTCGCTCGTATGAGGAGATCCAATCTTCAACGTCTTTTTCATCTGTGCCGGAGAAGATAGGGGGATCTCGCAGATGCAAGGCGCCGGCACAAACCAGGGTGGGCGGCGCCGGTGGAGGGGTTGGAGGAGTGCCGCTTGTGTCCTCGGGCATGATGGGGGGTAGAGTGCGACTCCGCAGTTCCAGGGTGGTCGAAACCCAGCACCTCCACCACTTGCTAAGAGGTTTAATAGCAACGGATGCAGGCGAACGGGTAGCAGTCACAAGCGTTCGGCCAAGGACAGCAACCACGAGCTCATGCCGGTGGCGATGCTGCTGAGGCACAGGTCACTCTTCTTCATTACACTTTATTGATGTGGGATACCATGTTTTCCTGTAAGATTACAAGGAACGCACTACAGTGATAAAGAGTTTCTGGACCCACGTGTGCCAGAAATAGACAACGCCGAGTTTCTTTCAGTTGTGAGTTGCACAGCTTGACCTGCCTGTTTCTTGTTGCTTGTTTCTTTGTCTACCATGGAGTACGATGGTACAACTGGTACAACCACGGACTCCGTGATCTTAAGCGTACACGCGCCGCTCAATCTCGGAGATCGTAGTAAAATGTAGCGCGATCCGCTGGTGGGGAAGTGTATAGAATAAGTTCTCGCGTATGCAGGGCGACCGAGACGGCATCGGAGTCGCTGCGCGTGCGCGGATGCACCCGTGTTCTAAGTGCGCGATAAATTTTCAGTTTTGGCTGGCTGCGCTAACGGGTGAAATTAGACAAACCTGGATCTGCAGTGAATGAGAAGACCCTTTTTTTATTTATTTTATTTATATTTTTTTTTCGCTATTTATGATGGCATGTGCGCCTCCTCTGTGTCGACTTCCACACGACGCATAAAAAGTAGCTACAGATGCTCGCAATTTTTGTGTGACTTTAATTTGAACTTAGAAGGGTTATGATATGGGCTAGTTGGCCTTCCATATAGCTGAGTGGTGCAGCGCGAAGCAGGACAAGGGGACGCAGAAAAAACGAGGGCGAGCGCTTTCTGCCAACTGAAATTTTATTGTCTGATACAATCGTTTATATGTAAAAACCGAATAAAAAAAAACGACATAAAACAAAGGTACCATCACCGCCCACAGTTCGCGTTGAAGTTTATAACATCCCATATGTTGTGCTGTTTCGTCAAACCATGACTGTACATTGCTCACGTGTAATTCATTCCACTTTGGCAGATGGGCCATTTGTCTCCCTCATTGTGTTGTGAAATAAAAGGCCGGAGGTGTCTTTTGACCGCTTTTATGTAAGCGATTGTGTAGTGCGATGGCAGCTACGTCCAGCAGCGGTTTTTTTTTTTTTTTTTTTTTTTTTTTTACGTTGACACGCTGCAGGCCAGTGAGCAGAGAAAGCGCCGAGCGATCTCGGGAATGGCCCTGGTTGCTTTGGCGCTCTATTGCCAATGACGACGTCGCAAGTTCGATTCCCGATGTGGCTGCCCTGGGCCGTATTTATTTATTCAGTGGTTTGATTGGTTTGGTGGCGTAAACACAATCCAGAGAGCAAAGGCGAACGTGCCTGGACTGGATTAAGGAATGTGGGCCTATGTGGTCAAAAACAATCCGGAGCGCCCCGATACGTTTACTGTCATTGGACAGGCGCTGCTCTCGGGCGTTAAACTTAATCAGTCATTCAATTGATAAATCAACAAAATAATCTAGTGTAAAGCCGTTTCGTGCTGCTTGAATAGGGTGCGTGCGGTATGGAAGCTCTCTATATATAGGTTTGCATTGACATCATCGTGGCCACCATCTTAGTGTTTTGGCACGTCGAGAAGGTGCATAAGAAACGTGAAAGCACGAAGGCCTTACACCGAGCGGCGAATCGATGAGTGATGATCCGATGATAAATGGTCACCGACAAAAAGCAATAATATGTTAACGCATGATGATAATGTGCACTGACGTCATAGTGGCGGCCATGCTTGGGTACTGGCACGGTAAGGAGATGCGTGCATTACCTCGCGTGCAAACTTTGTATTAAATTGGTCTCGGGGAAATCGCCTGGTTGCGAAGCAGCTTCACAGCTGCCATTTTAAAAGAAATGTCATCTATCAGTGCTCGCCTACATTAACGCGCAAGCGTTAAGGGCCCCGAAAATGCGCCATCGGCTGCGGCGTTAAGCATCGGCGTCTGGCAGAAGTAATCATGCCGAACCACATCATCCCGACCACACAGGCCCTCCGCGTGGCGCAAGGCGTTAGTGAACAAAAATTGAATTTCTCAAAGTTAAATCCGTCAGAAAAATCGCAAAGTACAACTTAACCACAGCCTACAGGCGTGATAGCGTCGGATTAACACGTACAGTCAAAAAAAAAAAAAAAAAAATAACTATATGTCTGCTGCTGGTTTACAAAAAAAAATAATAAGAAACACGAGAAATACACGATAATTTAACAACTACGCAATTAACATGCACAGGGAACAATTTGAAAGCACACATTGGCAAGGTGCAGCAGTGTGTTCGAATACCTTAATAAAGAAAGTTGTTGGCGCTGTACGGCCGAACGTAGCCGGTGTTTCGCATGATATCACATGCGCAATGGCTAACGGAAATCGCATTCGGCACCGCAAACGCCACGCAGCAGTCGAAACAAGATACTCTGGGATGCCAAGCTCAAGTCCAATGTTGCAGAGGACCCGCTGGATAACGGACAACAAACTTTCAAAGTCATTGTTGCAGTACCTGCGTCACACATGACTGCATGCTTTATTTTTTAGCTCATTTATAAGGATTCTTTACTACATATATACAGTCGAACCCGAATATATCGAATCTGAGGGGGAGCACAGAAAAGTTCGATATATAGGTAATTCGATATATAAGATAAAAATTTGATACAACAAATTTCAACGGGATTTTACTGTTGTTCGTTATACACAAAAATTCGTTATATGTGGGTTCGATATATCCGGGTTCAACTGTATATATGTCCTATGTCTACGCCTAACTCCCCCCCCCCCCTCACCCGACTTATAATAATAAGGAAATAAGATCACCTACCTCTCTCTTCTATAAAATGGCATCCCCAACGGCCCAGGTCTGGCACCTTGCGCCGAATCTATCCATAGGCTTTAATCCATAGCTAACAGCAGCGCGAAAACAGCCAGTGATTGCAAATTGAGAGGGACGCTTATAAACGTTCGCCGTAACACCTGGGATCCCTTATCACGAGTACCCGAGACGTGAAGATGCCGAAGTGCGCATGCTCTGTATATATACGACCGGACATGTTTTCGATCGAGATCAGAAGCGCAAACATTCGCGATCTCGCTGGTTCGCCGCGTAGCACTCAACACGAGCGATAAAGCGTGCTTCGTCGATGTTTGGAATATGTCGTCTCATTTTCTTGCCTCCCCATATATAGCAGCCGGCGTCGGCGGCGAAAGCTGAGGTGATCAATAAAAAGAAAGTCGCTGTTTCGCCCGAAGGGCGAAGCATCAATTGCGATAGCAAATTTACTAGTAGAGTATACGGAGTAAGGATAGTAGTTTTATGTGCTGCATAAACTTGGACACATTCGCTTACTAAGTGAATTAACAAGCATGGTGTGAGCGCGCTCAAGCAAACATGAATAGATCACACTCGATGAATACAACGATAGACGAATAGATCACACTCGATGAATGCAAACATGAATAGATCACAAACGTCGCCTCCCCTCCCTCCCTCCCTCACCCATTCGCCCACGGCCTTTCGCATGACCGGAGACGTCGCACGTGTTTGCTCTCCGCCGTGCGTTCGCTCTCCGTGAAAGCGCGCGTCTCTCGCGCGCTTTCACTCGCACATACAGCGCGCGGCGACGAGTTTATCGCCGTTGGACTTTATACGTAACCTCACGGTGACGGCAGGAATGCGCTTGGAGTGTCCATATAATTGCTATCGCAATAAAATGTCGGCAGCGAGCTCGGTTTTGCACAATGCGACCGTGTGATGACGTGAGATGAAAAATAAAAGCCATCACACACACGTCAACGCGGCGTTCAAGAGCGTTATACTGCTGCGTACTGTACTGTATAATCAATTAAACTCCTAAATGTGGTAAAGAGTGTAAACTGTCTAACTCACACCCTTACACAAAAGGGTGTAAGGATGTGAGGTATAGACACATTTACACCGCCTTTCACTTTATGGGTGTAAAAAGGGTGTAATAGTGCATAACTCACACCCGTTGGGTGTAAGGATGTGAGTTACAGACACATTTACACCTTTTTTTTTCAATTTTAGGGGTGTAAATTATTCTACAATGTGTGCGAGTAAAAATAGTTCACTCATCGTTTCCCGTTCGCCAGCAGACAGACAGACAGACAGTAAGACAGACAAACTTTATTTGGTCCGAAGGGACTACTTTGTCGTAGTCGCGGGGCGCTCCCGCACCGGGGGCGGAAGACCGTGATCTTCAGCACTGTCGCAGGCCCTGTGGACAGTCCGAAGCTGGACTTGAAGGTCGTCGCTCTTGACGGCTTCTTCCCAGTCTTCTTGCCTGTTGAAAGGCGCGAGTGGCGCAACGCAGAACATTGCCACAGCATGTGCATGGTTTAAGGTGGACCGTTCCTCGCCGCAGTCGGGGCAGCGGGGATCCACACCCGGAGCGTAGTGGCTCAGCCTGGATCGAGACGGAAATGAGCCCGTCTGAAGCATTCTCAACACCGAGGCCTGGGGTCTGCCGAGCTTCGGGTGAGGAGCCGGGAACTGCCTGCGTCCCAGCTGGTAGTAAGCAGTGATGTCGCGGAAAGTAAGCAGCGGGTCCGTGGTCCGGTTGATCCCCTGCGAAGCCGGGCCCCTCGGACCGGCGCGGTTGACGAGACCTCGCGCCTGGTCGTGTGCCAGCTCATTGGGGTTGATCGAGCAAGTTTCGAGAACTTTTATACTGAACCACAACGGTCCAAATACAATAAGATACATTCATGTCATGACCTATCATGACCTGGCCCATATGAGCCGGGAACCAAGTGATGACGTGACGGGCCGTGCCTGGCTTGCGGGTCCTCAGCACCACCGCAGCCTCGGCCGAGACCGAGCCGGCGAGAAAGGCCATCGCCGCCGACCTGGAGTCCGTGAAGATCTGGGTGCGCCCGGGATCGCACAGAGCCAGCGCCACTGAGACTTGCTCTTCGACGGACGCCGTCGAGTGTTGGATAGACGCTGCATTCAGGATCTTGCCCTGGGGATCAACCACCGTGGCCGCGTACGAGTTTGATCCGGGATACTGCGCCGCTTCGACAAAGGACGCGAGCTCTGGGTTCTGCAGGGCAGTCTTGATGAGTGCTCGGGCCCTGACTGCGCGCCGGGCCTCGTTGTGTTGTGGGTGAACGTTCCTCGGAAAGGGGAGACTCTAATGGCGTCCCTTTCTTCCTGGCGGAGCGGGAGGGCGCTCGACACCGCGGCCATGGCGGTTCACTCATCGTTTCCCGTTCGCCAGCAAAACTGCGGTTATCTCTTGAGCACCTCAAATGTGCGATACGACTCAGCTCGGCTCCGCGCAGCAAAGCTCAAGCACTCGTTAACTCTGGAGCTTTCCGCTGCGCCGTGACGCGAACGAAAGAAGAAAAAAAAATTCGGTAAAAGAAATAAAAGACGCTGCCAGGTTTAGTATACTGTATGCGTAGACAATACGCACCGTATTATCGCACGCATCACTGACAACAGCATGCAGCAGTCGCAACCGCGACGTTCGGGCGTTTCCGTCACATTTGCTTGCTCGAGCGACGAGGCCTGCTGGCTGCAGCGAACGCGGTGTCGCCCAGCTTTATGCTTGATTGGGCCGGCATCACATTCATGCAGGGCGACCAAGCTAAAACGTAGAGCAAGTTTTAACTAAACACTAAATAGAAGGCACCGAACCACTTTAGAGTGATAAAGCATTCTTTCAAAGCCCCATTTCTGCTAATTTCGCTTAGACTAAAGTTTCTGGGGTTTGACGTGCCAAAACCACGCTCTGATTACGAGGCACGCCGTAGTGGGGGGAGGGGGGTCTCCTGGATTAATCTTCAATTCTTCACCACCTGGGTTTTTTTAACGTGGACTGTAGTTCTCACGGACGTTTCCAACCTCCTCTATTTTTTTTTCTGACTTTGCTTTTTCTCTCCCCTATTATTTCCATCTTTCATTTCCCCTTCCCCCATTGTAGGGTAGCAAATCAGAATCTTTTCGGGTTATCCTCCCTGCCTTTTCCACCCCGTTTCTCTCTCTCTCTCTCACGCACAATGCACGGTACACGGACGTTTTTTGCATTTCGCCCCCGTTGAAGTGCAACCGGCGCGGCCGGAATTTGGTTTAGCGACTTCGTGCTTAAGCAACGGCCACAGCCGCTAAGCTACCGCGGCGGGTAGGCTCTTTATTAAACGAGGAAATTAAGGCCAAAGTATCATTTCTTACTTTCTTCGCCGATACATCTGCGCCGGTATACGCAAGCATGACGTCACGGATTTCAAATTATCTTATTGTATTTGGACCGTTGTGGTTCAATATAAAAGTTCTCGAAACTTGCCGAGTTCAGTATTGTATGGGCACTCTTTGATTAGAATACAATTCTTTGTACCGATAACCAGGTCTGAGCAGATGTAGTGAAAATTGATCACGTCATAACGCATACTGGTGCGGGAACTTCAGGACGGCGTCGCCTTCTTGCGTCTTTTCTTTATCACTCCTCTTGCAATTTTAACCGTGGCCTTTTTTTAACACGAAAGTGTTTTATGCCGGGGTCCACCAAGACTTCAGTGACGTATTTCCGTCACGGAAATACGTCAGCTTACAATGTACACGAACATAATACAAAGAAAGAAACCAGAAGAAAAAGTTCCACAAACATGCAAAATTTGGAAATCGAACCCACGACCTCTCGGTCCGCGACGATAGATCGCCGAGCGTTTAACCCATTGCGCCACAAACGCATTTGCAGAGAACTACACAGACGCGCCTTATATATCTAACACTCCTCCGTGTACCCGCGCTCTTGCTCGGGGCGGTGCCGCCGCCTACGAGCAGAAAAGAGAAGTACTGCATTATGACACTAACGCGCACCGACAGTGAACGCTTCGGTGGTCTCAGCACTACGACTATAGTGCCTAGAATATACTTACTAGTGTGCCGACCGCCGGGCGTTTCTAATGGGAGACGCTGGCACCGCCGGTGATGCCTTCCGCCGGAGGCCACCAGACGGCGACA
Organism: Dermacentor silvarum; assembly: GCF_013339745.2. Classification (NCBI taxonomy): domain Eukaryota; kingdom Metazoa; phylum Arthropoda; class Arachnida; order Ixodida; family Ixodidae; genus Dermacentor; species Dermacentor silvarum. Next base: position 14,830,372 of record NC_051158.1, read on the forward strand.
CTGTTTGGGACCGTGCTAACCGAGCGGCGCATCGCGCGTCGCTTGCGCTTCGGATGCACTTTGGATGCGCGTTCGTAAGCGCTTGTCATCATAAATGCTCATGGTCATCGACGTTGGTAGTCGTGATGGAGGAGACGTGCCACCAGGCGTCAGCGTGGGTGCATCAACGCCTAAGGGCGCTTTAGCCACAAAACACCAATAGACATTATATATCAATGTGCAATAAACATTACACTACTTCTGTGAAGACACGTTTCACTTTCGTGTTCTATACCGATTCCTATATAAGAGGGATCAACCACATTTTTTTTTTCTGTCTGTTCTTTGTTTTTTTCTTGGGCCGCGGGGGGGGGGGGGGGGGGGTATTGTAGTAGGATAATTTACTAACATAGCTGAAAAAAATTCAACTCAGTAACCTTTTAAAAACAGGCTGAAGTCTTCTGAGCCGATGAAACCAACCTCGAATGCTTTAAGCAACTTGTAAGCGGAAACGGCGATCTGATGTCGAGCGCGATGCCGGCAGTTTACTGAGGTTTCGCTGCACTCTGACAAACCCAAGGTCGGTCGGTCTAATCAGTCAGTCAGTCAGCCAGTCAAGATGATGATGAATAAACATTTATTAGGCCCAAAATATATTGGTGGTGCCCACAGGTACCAGACGGGGTGGTTCGCTAGTTACGGGACCCATATGTTCCCAGCAGCTCCTGGCCCCTGTCCGTCAGTGCGAGCTGAATCGGTAGGGCGGGGCTGGATAACAAGGTCTCCCATCGCTCAAGGGGTTGGGGATTGGGGGTGTTGGCGGGAAGGAGAGGAGGGGGGGTCTTGAGTTCTGTGCACTCGGCCAAGATGTGCGGCAGGGTGCCCTTTTCCCTTTTGCAAAAACGACAGAGCGTATCATGTTCCGCGGGGTACATGCGGTTCATCAGTACGGGATGCGCAAGCGATCCCGCCTGCGCTCGATGCAGGATGGTCTGTTGTTGCCTGGTGAGTTTGGGGTGCGGTTCTGGCAGTTTGCACCTTTCCTCTCAGTACATCCGGGTAATGTCCCGAAAGCTGGTAACCGGGTGCGGTAGCTCTTCCGGCTCGTGCTCTGCCCGGATTGACATTTCTCGGGCATGGTAGCCCGAGCTCGGTGGCCAGTCAAGAGGCGCTATCAACTGTCAACGCCAAGGTTCCAGACACCATACAGCACTCTTTGTTCCTCTGTAGCGCATGCATGTGCTAAAGGAACTTAGGCTAGTTGATGTCGTGATTAATTAATACTCATAACTATCGGCCCCCCCAAAAAAAAGAAAAAAGAAGAAACAAAAGAAATCAAAACAACAAAAAACAGACGACAGAGAAGCACACACGGACAGCGCTTTTTATGTCGTCCCAGTACACTGTAAAATAATTTACGCTCTTAAAAGTGAAAAAGGGTGTAGGGTGTGAGTTACAGACACATTTACACCCTTTTTCAGTTTTAAGGGTGTAAATTATTTTACAGTGTATTCTATGTCATGTCCGGCAAAAGGCGTACAGACGGCGTCAAAAGATTGCGGGATGTAGATTCCGCGAGAAAGCTGCATTTCAGAACATTTACTTGCAGCTGCAATGAACAGTACAGCCCGATGATCGGTCGCGTACAGTGGGCCACAAAAGTTTACGGGACACTGCAGGTCCTCCCCCCCCAAAAAAAGTTGGATTTCCGCGGCACATATAGCGTCGAATTAAAAGCTTCATTGAGTAGTAGCCTGTTCTATGCTTGCACAGTGACTTATTAAATTAGAAGCGCCACGCCCCGGCAGAGCAGAAATTCACATTCGACGGGAAGCCCGTGTTCTGAACAACCGCAGTATAGCCCAGTGGCGCTGCGCCGCTAAGCTCGAGTTCGCGAGTTCCATATCCCGGTCGCATTTCGATGAGCGCGAAATTTAAAAAAAAAAAAAAACCGCTCGTGTGTACTTAGGTTAACATTAAAAACTCCAGGTGGTAAATATTATTCCGCAGTCCCCCCACTACGGCGTGTCTTATAATCAGATCGCGATTTTAGAACGTATAACCCTAGAATTTCAAATCAAATATTGCCTCGACAGAGCAGAAATTCACGTTTTTAGCACGAAATCCGTGTTCCATAAACCTCTGGTCGACTCTATATACTAGCTAGTACAGTCGACCCCGGATGTACCGAACCCACATATAACGAATTATTGTACATATAACGAACAGCAGTAAGATATCCCCTTGAAAATATTTGTATAAAATTTTTATTTTATATATATCGGATTGCCTATATATCGAACTTTCTTGTGATCCCCTTCAGATTCGATATATCCGGGTTCGAATGTATACGGAAAGCCCAAATCTCAAGTCCAGGCCGCGTGCGCCCAGGCTCAGAAAATATTCAACTTTTTTTTTTTTCTCAAATACTGCCTCCCGTAAACTTGTAACGCCGACTGTACATACGAGATGATGATGATGATGATGATGATGATGATGATGATGATGATAAAACATTGGCCATGCAGGATGACGGGGCGTCAAAGCAGCGTTTCGCATAACGCTCTCGCTCGATTCGAGGCGTGCGACGCTAGTGGCACGGATGCCTCGCGCTGGCCGCCGCCTCCAGCAGCAGCTCACTGACGGATACACGTGCAAAAAAAAAAAAAAAAACAATAAAGTCGTTCACCGCACGAAACAATCACATGTCGGGGTTGATTCCGGCACCGTCGCTGCCGTCTCATCCATGGCGAAACCGCGGGCCCGAAACGAACGATGCCGATACACCCCAACAACGCTTGGCAGAGCTGCGAGTCACGTGACCGAGTCGCTCGTCGCTGCCTCGCTCGCCGAGAAGCACATGTTATCCCGGCGTAGCCGCGGCGGCGCCGGTGGGAACGGCGTATCGTGACCGTAGCCAGTCGTGCGGGTGTGTTACCAAAAGTGTGGCGCGGAAATAAGGAAGCGTGTTGGGTTACGTGCTTCGCTGGTGAACCGGAGCGGAGGGGGGGGAAAAAAACGACACCGTCTGAGGTAAGTGCGGTATAGGTTGAATTTATTAATCGTGTTTATATGCAGATCTCGATTAATTCGTTGGAATTCGGGAATTGAATCGCCGTTTAGGAGATATCTTAACCCTGTAATATGCCCGAAATATATTCTAAAAAGCTGCACCCCGCCAACGTCCGTCGTGTCAAACCCTGCAGGAGGGACCCGGGTTGCCTCCGAAACGACGGGTTCAATAAATCCACTTTTTTGGTTAGAGTTGCTCCTAAATCATTTATGCTACGCTGCGTTTGATTATTCGTAATTCTTAAGCGTGGGAAAGAGTGAACGCATATTGTAGTTTTTTTTTTTTTTTTTTTTTTTTTTTACACGCTGGAGGGCGAGCTTTCAATTCTCGGTACTTCAGCAAACCAATCACCAATTAAGTATTATACTAATTACGATTTCGCTAAAGTAACATATTTCATTATTTCTGTACACGTGTACTCTACATGGCCAGAAATCATGGTGCACATAAGAATTTCCAGCGAAAAAAGACACTAGGAAGGAAAGCAAGTCGACAGAACGACGCTGGACGGTGCACAAGTTAATAACTTCCCTTGATTTATAACTGCGTTTGAGCCACATTGCAGGGTGAATTAATTTGTTGTAATTTGGCAGCTGTATCTGGTTGGCCTACACCGCCCAGTGCCAGAGGCTGACGACGGAAGAATCAACTTGTAAGTTCGTGAAAGTGGAAGCGCGCCATCATCTTGTGGGCACAATTTATCGGAGCAGGTTTGGCATGTCCATCTGTTCCGATTGCCGTGACGCGGCTGCCGCATTTAGATAAGGGCGAAATGCAGAAAAAAAAAAAACCTCTCGTTCATTTAAATTTCGATGCACGTTAAATAACCCTATAGATGGTCGAAGTTCATTCGGATCCTTCCAACGCGGCGTGATACGGTAAACCTCACTGTTTGATTTTGGCCGTGTCGATCGGCATGCCTTTGCGACTTGCTTGACGATATAGATGATAGGCCATTTGCTGCAAATTTTATAGTCCTGTGCAGGTGATTCAGCAGAGCGAACAGGTCCGGCCAGTGGGCTTACAAGATTCAGAGCTCGACTTTCGTGTCGTACTGACGTCGTAGTTTAGAGAAAATAGAGAGTTTTATATTAGGGGGACGCAAGCGTTGGGGCCCCCTAGCGCTAGAGGATACAGTACTGCGCATGCGCAGAGGGGGTCTGCACAAGCGCAGTACCATGGCCCCAAGCGCTAGCGGGCCCCAACGCTTGCGTCCCCCTAATCGAAAACTCTCTAATTAATGAGCAGGGTTAGATGACGATAGGTCGTGTTGCGAGATAATGGTATACTTATGTCTGCGGGGAATAACAATGCAGTTTAATTTTCCAGGTTTTTTTTTTCTTCCTCGTTCTTTATTACTCGTTATTATTCTCCGTGGCCACCGTTATCGCCAACGTCGCTCGATATGCTCGACTGATAAGAATAGAAGGGGTAAAATTATTCATATAAGGTGCGCTCAACTGCGCGGTGTGCACTTCTAGCGCAGCATAAACGTGAAGTAAGGAATGTTCACAAACGTTTGCATGAACCGCATGAAACCCCATAGGGTTCCTTGCACAGAGCCGGTCATCGCGACGGATGTCGAAGGCCGAGATCAAGTCTGCACAATGCATCATCCGCGGGGTGCTATTTCGGGCATTATAAATTCCGCCATTTTGTCAAATTTGGTAATGGCGGCATTAGGAGCCAATCGGAGAGGCCGTAGCAGCCGTCTGCGCCAATCAGAGCTGACCAGATTGCAAATTCGACTATATGGCGGAATATGGTGCAATATTTACAGCGACGTGGCACCCTGAGAAGCCGGGGTGTCGCATAACATGCCCAAGCAGCCGTAGTGTGAAAGTTAATGCCGTGAGCGCGCGAGTACGAACACTTTCCCATGCTACGAAATGCGCCCAGCTGCAAGAGCTCTCGTCTTGGGGGATTATCCCGCGTATCACTAGCTGTTGCGCAATCGCAATGGAAAGGCACGACTCCGAAGCGCTAGCTTAGTCATCGCCTCTCTTTAGCCTTACCCACTACCTCGCTCAATTGTCTCCTCTTCAGACTTGTATAAAGACACCCGAATGAACGAATCATTAGCCTCCCCGTAATGAACTGGTTCATGAAGTGACACCGTAAAAACACCCTTTCTGGCATATCTTGACCCCAAACGATAATCGTCATCACTCCTGCTAGCGTTTTCTTTCTTGAAAACTTTACGCTGGCTACCTTCCTGTCAAGAATGCCACGTCACGCTGATAACGGGCATGTCGTTCGTGGCCTGCAGCTACCGGACACGCAGCGTAAAATAAAAGGCGTGCAAGCTAGATGACGATCATTCTTTGAGCACAAAATATAAGCCTTAGAGGGTGCAAACATTTAAGAGCGTAGGCACGACGTTAAGAGTTAGATCGATAAATTTGTCACATTCATCGTCATTTTATGCGTGCTAATATCTCACTTTGTTGCGTAGAAAACTGCCACCGAAGGCCTTGCTGCTGCGCTTGAATGTGAATCGCCAAGACTGACTGCGAGTTGACGTGATCCCCACGTGACCTCCCTCTCTGCTGCGCGCTCTGTGAATGGACCAGTGCTGACGTCACATGAGAGGTACAACATAGTCCAAAATAGGTGGCGCCACTGCTTTTTTTTTTCATTTTTCATCATTTTCTCGCTTACAAAATTACTGTTCTCGCTACGCTGCGCCGCTGATCGCCCTATGTCCGACGCCTACTGAATGGAAGCTTCACAAAAGGACCAGGGCGCACATTGGGCGATACATTCTCCTTTCTCTGCAACACGCGGCAGACAATCGTTCACTGATTAGCTGTAACAAACGCTAACAACCGCTACACTGAAAACATTTGGTGAGAGGCAGGATAGGCGTAGTACGTTAAGCATTATCGTCTCTATGCCTGCGGTTCGTATATGGTGCCTTTTATGTTATTTCTACTATACGGATAACGGATATACGGAGATATTTATTTATTTATTTATTTATTTATTTATTTATTTATTTATTTATTTATTTATTTATTTATTTATTTATTTACAATACCTTACAGGGCACAGAGGATATTGAGTAAGGGGATTAACGAACAAGGATATTATAAGAAATGCAAAATATACAGGGCAAAAAGGGAAAGGGAAAGCATTGCACAGGGCTAGTACTAAAAAGCAGCAAAAGCAGTTAAAATATATACTGACGATATATGGTACTACTTGCGACGCCTCTAAAGAGGTGTCCCTGCGTGCATGCATAACCCGCTAATATAGTGTTCGTAGGAGCTGGCTTCACCGCAATATGAGTCTGTTTGAGGGAAAGCGAGATTTACAGGTTTTGTTCGCTTTACGGCAACAGCGGGCCAACGAGGAAGGCTTCAGCCGCCGTTCCGACGAGAGGACTCGTCTTTCTCAGGACTTCCCTCGCTTGCCTACTGTTTGTCAAGTTCGAGTCTCCATTTTCCTGGGACGACTTCGGACTTAGCTTCTTCTGGACTTCGCTTCACGTGCAATATGTTTGAAGTAGTTCGGGTCCATGCCAGAATATTAACCGTGGCAAGCAACGTTGTGTAAAGGCGATCCTACAGACACTTTGATCGCATAAAAGCGCTATACAGACTTTATTGCCTTGCGCGCCAAATTTATCCCTGGAAATCACCAGATTTCTTTTTTTTTTTCATGAAGGGAATTCACTATGGTTGGTAACACTACTGCGGATGAAGTAGACTTTCTTTCTGCCAGTGCAAATCGGAAACATGACAAAAACATTTGCAAATGTTGGTGAGGCTCTCAAAAAAAAAAAAAAAAAATCAGCGGCGATTTAGCGGTAAACGCGAGAGAAAAGCGTTAGCTTTACGTCGCACCTGCTTGAGGTCCCGGATGAATGATTTAAACCACTTTCACCACATTTCAGTGTTGTTGAGGAGCTCATTCGACACACGTCCCGCATATTATATATATATATTTGACTAAACGAAGGGGCACACCTACGAAAATTGCGTGTTTAATGGTTAAACATGCAATTTTCGTAAGTGTGCCTCTTGGTATCTTCAACTACCTATGCACCGGACCTACAGAACTTTTTTCTTGAATTATAGATACAGACCACGTGAGCGGCTGTTGCACAAGACGTGCAACAAGTTTTCCATATATTCAACCGCCAGTCTCCGACGGAGTCTAGGACATTTCTGCTGATTAAAACCATCTTCAAGCTAGGCCTTGGTTTGCTGTAGCTGGTCTCACAAATGGGCAGCCAAATAAACAACGCCACTGATGGTTTCAAGGTGATATTTGGGTACTCCATCGATCTGTCAACACTTAACAGCTTTTTTACGCTAAAAGCTTTTTTTTACGCTTAGATGGAGAAATTTGTAGTACCGCGTGTAGATACTGATTTTGGGAAAGGAAGCCGGGGTTTTATGGCTCATATTATTTCAATAAATTAAAATGGAATCGGGCTATCGCCAGCTTCGGTGCGGTAAAAAAAAATCAATGCTTTCTTTAGTGCTGACATTTTGAGTTGTCATTACTTTGTGCACTCGTTTCTTTTTTTTTTTTTTTTGCTGTAGTTTGTTGACTATTGTTTAATGTTATGAAATTCATTGTACAGTTGGGGGGGGGGGGGCACGTCCACTTGGCTTTGTCACTTTTGCAGCCAAATGCACTGCACCGTGACAGCATTGCGGTGGCGGCGCCAACGGTGCAAAACGTATCTCAAGTGGCCGTATAATTGCTATCGCAATAATAAACGCACAAAAAAATATGCAGATAGCACGTACTGTGGGAATCGTTACGCGAAGCATTTTGCAGGTAGCTGCATATGGCGTCAACCCTGCGGGTGACCACCTGGGGTTCTTTAACGTGGAGCTAAATCTAAATCTATAAGTACACGAGGCGTTGTTGCATTCGGCCCATATCGGAATGCGACCGGCGCCGTCGGAAACCGAACCCGAGACCTTGAGCTCAGCAGCGCAACGCCATATCCACGGCGGGTGGACATTTAGCATCGACGCGCTTGAATCGATGAGCAATGTATAGTTGGCGCGACAAGACACTTCGTATAATGTGCGCGTAAGTGTTTATTCTCCGTTCAGGAAGCGGGGCCATGATCCGGCGAAACAGGGTCCACCCCGCGATCCTGATCGCGCTGCCGTTCCTGGCCACCCTGCTACTGATGATGTCGCCTCCCTGGGGCCTGCTGACGGGTCGCGGTTACGGCCAGGTGCCCGCGGAGTTTCTCAGGCACCGCTACTGGAACTACGACCCCGAGGCCCAGGAGCCGAGGGATCCGCGCCAGAGCTGTTCGCTGCCCGCCCTGCACCCGTTCCACCCCGCCGTGTGGCCGTACCTGAACCCGGTCACGCCCATTGTCTGCAAGGTGTGTGTTTTACTATAGTCACAAGTGTGACAGGCTTAAACGTAGCTGCAATGCAATGGAAGAGGGTTTTGGCAGACGTCAAATTCGGTTCTTGTTCTGCGCCTGGTGCAAATAGAGTGGTGCTTATAAGGCAGCATACATATTGATTGATTGATTGATGGATTGATTGATTGGGTTTTAACGCCCCAAAGAAGCACAGTGAGTTACGAATGACGCCGTGATGAGGGGGGGGGGGGGGGGACTCTGGATTAATTTCGGCCGCGTGGTTCATCAATGTGTACACAAAGTGCGTTGCGCGAGCTTTCCTGCACTTTCCACTATCGAAATGCGGCCACCACGCGAGGGAGTTGAACCTGCAACCTTCCGCTGAGCCAGCGTGGTGTGTGTGACAGGATGATCTCATTTTTTTATCTCTCTCTCTCTCTCTCTTTTTCTGCAAGGTTCGACAGCCCTGGCTGACGTTCATCGATTCGTACGGCAACCTACGCTTCAATGAGTCATCGGGCTACTCACTCTCAAGCCTCAGGTGCAGCTACAAGTCCGTCCAGCGCGTCACTGACAACGAGATAGCGTACAGCGACGCAGTGCCTTTCACCAAAGACAAAGTACCTCTCAACGACGAAGTCATCACCGTCAGTTGTAGCAACGTACTGAAGTGGCCCGTCTACAGCAATGTCCACGCTGTGGTGGTGCGGCGTAGCTCTCCCGTTCGTCCCAAAGTGACAGCTTCGAACAGGCGAACACGAGCGCCGACAAGCGACGCAAGCTCCAGAGGTACCACTCGTGCGAGTAGAAAACCGCGGATAAAACCGAGCCAGCTGCCAAACGTGCTGATCTTCGGCTTGGATTCCGTCTCGAGACTGTCCATGATGCGGTTCTTGCCCAAGACGTACGACTACCTCGTCACCCAGCTCAACGCCGTCGTCTTCCGAGGGATGAACAAGGTCGGGGACAACACGTTTCCAAACCTGCTGGCGCTACTGACAGGCCGGCGAGTCGAGGACATCGCGAAACCCGGACAGAGGGACAAGGTCTACGACGACGTCCACATCGTGTGGAAGGACTTTCGGGAAGCCGGTTACGAGACGCTCTTCGCCGAGGACTTTCCATCCTACGCTTTGTTCAACTACCTCGCCCGCGGATTCACGAAACCGCCCACGGACTATTACCTGCGTCCTTTCTGGCTGGCCGTTTACGAGTCGTTCCTGCTAATGTCCAGCTCGGCGCTGTGCTTGGGAAACGGGCCGAAGCACATGCTGCAGCTCGACTACCTCAAGCGCTACTTCGACGGCCGCAACGCCAGCAATGCCGATAAGCCTTTCTTCGCCTTCTCCTACCTGGTCGAGATCAGTCATGACTTTTCGCAGCAAGTCGGAGCCGCCGACGACGACTTCGTCGAGTTTCTCGACTACCTTCGCTCCAAGGGCCACCTGGACAACACGTTCCTCTTTTTCCTCTCAGACCACGGACATCGCTTCGATTCGATCCGATCGACCTTCGTGGGTCGAATCGAAGAGCGCTTGCCCTTCTTCGCCCTCGGCCTTCCCACAGGAACGGATTGGCTAACATCGCCAGAGCGCGTTGTCGGGTCAAAGTCGACGCTGACGCGTCTAAACGTTTCTCATCTCGCGTCCAACCTGGAGACCAACGCGGGTCGCTTGACGACGCCGTTCGACACGTACGCCACGCTTAGGGACATCGCGTCGTTCGCGAGCGGTGGATCTGCGACCGTCGGCGAAGACGACTCGCACTACGGCATCAGCCTATTCGGCGAGGTTACGCGAGACAGAACTTGCGAACGAGCGGGCATTCCTTCCGAGTACTGCTCCTGCGGGTCTGAGGTTCCCGTCGAACTGGACAGCCCTTTCGTGAGGAAGGCGGCCACGGCACTCGTGGAAAAGGTCAACGACCTCTTGAACTCCGACGAACTGGACGAACCGTTCGTGAGGAGGAGAAGATGCGCCAGGCTTAGCCTGCGTCGAGTCCACGACGCGCAAGAACTGTTCGTCGTCGACGACGTCAAGGAGACCGCTGACGGCACGCGACGCCTCAGGGTCACCGTCGAAGTTCTTCCCAGCGCCGCCATGTTGGAAGGCCTGATTCTCGTCAACAGGGAGGAGGAACAATTCGACGTCTTCGGGGACATCAGTCGCATCAACAAGTACGGCAATCAGTCTCACTGCATCCGTCACGCGGTCTTGCGGAAGTACTGCTACTGCCTGGCGGAAACGCCGATGAATAACAACACTTCGAGGGGCTACGAGGAACAGACACTTCCTACGATCACTTAGGAGAGTGGCTCAAGTTATTCTCGTCGAAAACGGAGTTCCACGAAGTGTGCGACCAAGGCAAGACATGACGTTTTGTTTTCGCCCTGTTACGAGGCTACACCGGGGTGTCCTCGGAAGTGTGCGGATGCAGTTGAAAACTGCGACTCGCAAGAAAACACAAATCAACCATGTACTACATACTTCTGTGAAAACTGTCGCAAGATGGCGACATGCCACGTATATTGCCAAACTCCTAAGGCTAAGACCACGCATTTTGTTGAATCGAGATTACAACTGAATCTCTTACGCAGTCTGCGACCGACTGCGATGATTTGTTTATCCCCAAGTATGCCTAACATTCCGTTATAGCAGCGGCAGACGTTGCTGAAAATTTTGTATGAGAAGATGACAAAGCCCAACGCTGAAGGCTGACGTAACCAAATTGTTGTGAAACTGTTGAGAAACATAAGTTGAATATGACACGGTCAATTGAATCGAGGTGGCAGCTATAGGTTTTCGCCGTTCGAACTCGGCGATCGCCGACAATGCCACGCGCGCTTCAAACAGAATATGCCTAAGATGGGTGTTGCGGTCTTGTGCCTAGTGCCAGTGCTGGACTAATGTGTCGAGGTTCTTATGTTTATGGAAAATGCGTCCGCGCAGACCAAGACCATTGGGAGAGGCTGCAATTGGTTATGTGATGTCACATGTGCTGGAAACTACGTGACAGCAGATTGTATACTATAATATATTCTATAAACTTGAAAAACGGGCAAGAAGACTGCAAAGGGGACATACCGAGCAATGACTTCGCATCAGTCACCATATTTTTTTTTTTCTGAACAGCATCAAAGAAAAGCAGGCGCGAAGTCTTGTTTTCTTGTGACAGCTGGCCGCGACTGCTGCCATATTTATGTAATTTAAAATGACGTGACATTATTTTCCTTTTATTTTTACGGTGGCGTTTGCTGCACAACCAAGTTGTCCGAAATAAATTATATTGCAAGAAGGGTTCTGGTACTCTTTATTTTCTTCCTAATTTTCTTTCGGGAGTATCTTGTGTTGGGACTGATGTTTTGTAACGTAACTATTGCCTTATGGGGAAGTGCAGAACTCAAGGCTTTACAGATATATGGTCGACCACAGCACCCTCCAGCACAGTATCGCGTGACACCGGTGACATTCCCCTGGGGAGGTATCCTGTAGCAGTCCACCTAGTGGACATATGTCCATTTCGTCTGCTGCTGAAGTTCTGATTGGCTGGGATGGGGTGCGCTTCAGCAGGGGCCAGGAGCCACAGCCAATCAGCACTTCAGCAGCAGACTAAATGGACATGTCCTTCGCTCCACGCGTGGTGGAGGAGGGGTTTTACACATCTCCAATTCGCGGAGCACCGCAGACCCTCCTGTGGAATGCTTCTGCACGAAATGTTCATTTGCCACGTACGCGGGACAGCGACCGCAATTTTGCGGATTATAGGAGTCTTGTACGTGCAGAAAAAAAAGCCGCCGTTGATTTGTCGGCGTGGTGGAAAGGGACGGCCGAGATGGAGCAGAATTCTCGTCTTCTACCACCATCTTTCTCTCCCCATTCCCCTCACCCCAAGGTGCCGAGTCATGCTCTCTCTAGGGCTGCAGGAATAGCACCTCTTTCTATTTGCCGGCACTTTCTCTCTCTCTCTCTCTCTCTCTCGTGCAGCGGCGCCGCCTGCGACTCTTGCCCGCGTTTACCGCGCGCAGAACCTCCCCTGCTTGACGGTGAAGGACATCTTGCACCCCTCGGGCTGCACATCGAGCCACGGCAAACTCTTCCGTGCACTACTGAACTTTGCCGACGACGTGGGTTTGGTCGACCGCCTGTAGGCCTCCCCTGTGGGCTCCCGGCGGCTCTTTCGGGGCCGTCCGGGATGCTGCGTTGGCGTCGGGGTCCGGCGGGTGGCTCTCGGCGGCCACGCCCTTCCTCTGTTTGTTTACTTGTTGTTGTTGTTGTTTGGTGGTGTTTTTTTTTTTTTTTTCATGCTGCGTGTTCTCTCTCCGACAGTGTGCGACGTAGACACCACGCGCCTGTGGCGCCTTAGATGCTGCTGCTGCTTCCGCTCCTGCGCCTGCGACCTCTTTCCCTTCTCTTATCTTTCAGTCCCCATCCCCCTGTGCAGCGCGGTTGAGGTGTCCTCTATTGAGAGACAGTTATCGCGCTGCACTTTAACCCAATTTTTCACCATTTCCAACTATAATCTCTCTCAAGACGGCGAAGGAAATGAGGTTGTCGACTAGCCTGGCGGCAAAATAGGAAATGGCACAGTGCGAAAGATTCAAGAGCGCAAAGAAACCTTTCAAAAAACAAAAGAGCACACACACTGGTCGATGTCGGTTGCCTTTGAATGTGATGATGTAATTATCGCATAGCTGGTCGGCGTATACAGTGCAGTAAATTGTTAAAGGAAACACCTAATCAGTAAAAAGACTAATACTAAAAACAATATAAGCCGTAAATAATCACGGTTATCAGGACGACGACGCTGATATCTGTGGGCGCTTATGTTATCTCGGTGATAAGGGCGTGTTCCGTTTTACAGTGAACCGTATACTGCGCTGTGTTTTACGTTGGAGATTTAGACCCTTGTGTCTGCTCGGTATGTTCGTCCTGTACGTGTTCCTGTAACAGCAGCCCTTCGCCGTTGCAGATATTAGTCATCGCAAAGTGCAGCAGAAGTGTGCATAAGTTTTTTTTTTTTTTTTGTGACTAGAGAGAGCCACCAGAATCAAACATAACAGAAAACCCACCGTCATTTTCGGAGTTTCCCTGAAGGGGCAGGGGGGGGGGGGGGGGGGTTCCAGTGGGGTTAGTCTCCCAGGCCACTGCCTCCCTTGACCCCAACAAGGACTTTCAATAAAGTTTTCTCTCTCTCTCTCTATCCCTGCCAGGAAATAGCCCACTCTGTGCCAACGCTGTGTCAGCCCTCATACCGACCCACTATCGCGACCTATGCTGAAACCATGCTCAGTGGCGTATAGGTTCTTTTCCGAAGGCCGCATGCTAACATCGAAATTTTGGGGGGTCAGTGCCCCACCTCCTGGCTAGGCCACTGACCATACTGGTAACCAAACCACCACGTCCACCAGGGGGCCACCGAAGTCGGCACTTCAGGAAGGGCACCGAGCCCCTCACCATTCGATATCGCCCACTTCACCAGGATGATGAGTGGATGGCATGAGCAATCCCATTGAAAAAAATGATGGGATTTTACGAGCCAAAACCAGTTCTGATTATGAGGCACGCCGTAGCGGGGGACTCCGGAAATTTGGACCACCTGGGGTTCTTTAACGTGCACCTAAATCTAAGTACACGGGTGTTTTCGCCTCCATCGAAATGCGGCCGCCGTGGCCGGGATTCGATCCCGCGACCTCGTGCTCAGCAGCCTAACACCATAGCCACTGAGCAACCACGGCGAATCCCATTGAAACGAAATTGTAGCTAGGGCTATAGCTACTAAGCCTGATAACTTTACCACCAGCCATTTATATTCAGCTTTTCGTTATTCAAAACCCTACGTCTCGGAGACTTTAGTAGGGTAACACCGCTTTCAATTACCTCTGGATGAATACTGCGACATGGTATCGATGGTCTCTGCGCTACTTCCACACGTTATTTTCGAATCGAATACAAATAGTCGAGAAAAACGACCTTCTAATATCGACTCGAATATCGAATATTTTTCCATTTATACATAATGGTGAAGCGTAGAAAGGTTGCGTGGAATTCATCTATAAGGTTAAGAAAAAAATGGGAAGGCTTATTTGCAATACTTATTTGATAATGCCGTTCACAACGAAACTTAGTCAATTGAGGAGGTTGTAAATGTGAAACTGAAAGGTTGTAGTGTCTGGGGCACTATGACAATGACAGTAATGAAACACGGGAAGAACACGTCACCTTGTGTTAAAGGAGCAAAGTATAAAACTACAGCACCACACATTGTTCTATAGGGATGCAAGCATATGGTGAGATCGTCCAAATAAAATGTCACAGTTTCGCCCTAAGGGCGAAGCAATGAATGCGATAGCAACACAGCAATGTCATACGAAGTAAGGTAAGCGGCTTTGGTAGCAATATGAATTGTAGTAAACATGAGCTGATTAAGTAAGCAGGTGTGCTGCAGCGTAAGTAGACCGACATGAAGAGAGAGAGACTCGATGACCACGAAAAGGCGCGTGTGAAACCGTGGTGTTGATGAGAAGCGCTTCCCGTGGGCAGCGCGTGCGAAGGGACACACCTGTAGTGCTGCACTGCCGATCCGGGCAGCATTGCATGTGTAGCGTGCGTTGGAAAATGTGGCCCGACTATTACTAACTGAATGAACAAGCGTGGTGTGAGCGCGCACAAACAAACAGGAATATATCACACTGAACGACTACAGACAACGACTGTCACAACGCCGCAGCGGGCGAAGGTACGTGCGGTCTATCGCTTCAACGGAAACTGAGCGGCGAATGCACGGCGCAGAAAGGTCAGAGCCGTGTGGAGATAAGAGACGGTGCGGACGAGCGACGAGCGCGGTTGTTGGCAGAGTAGAAGTGCGCCCCCCCCCCCCCTTCCGCGCTCCCTCCGGCGCTGGCTTCCCGCTTCCTTGCTTGCGCGTGGGTGATTGAGTGCGTTCGCTCTCCGTGATAGCGCGCGTCCCCGCACGCTTCCGCTCGGGCATACGGCGTGCGGCGAAGGTTTTATCTATAGGGAACCTCACGGCGACGGCGACGACAGAAATCCGGTAGAAGTGTCCATATAATTGCTATCGCAATAAAATAGATTTGACTAAGTCGAGGAAACGAATTGGTAGGCTGCATAAAGTTGGGAAGTGAAAACGGAGCTATAGTTGGTATATGTTGTACAGCTTACGAAAACAGCGCTAACTACCCGACCCAGATAAAGAGTAACAGACAGGACGAGCGCTGTTAAGTTAAGGCATCCTTAGTGAAGGACTGAAAATTGTTGAGCAGAATATATTTACCTGTGCGCTCTCTTAGTAATTCTGGTGCCTCTTCGAGGAAACTGCGGCTACCTGCGGAAGAATTATTCGATGCAGCCTCCGTGTGCATCTGGTTTTGTACCTTTAATTCTCCCTTGTAGAATTTAATACGCGTTGTTATCTCGCATATTCGAAAAGATACAAATATATGGATAGTTTCGAGTAGCAAACCCTCGAATCAGATACGAATTGTCTATATGCGTGTTACCGTATTTGATCGAGCATAGGTCGGCCTTTTTTTCTAAATTTTATATTTTACCCGAAATAAGTTATCGAGCTATATTCGTGACAGTAGCGCACCCAGGATCTCTGCCAGGGGGGGAGCAAGCACTTTGCATAATCTGCATATTCCTTGCTTTAGCTGGATGAATCCAGCAGCAAATAAAATTCCTAATAAATATAATAATGACTCCAAGGATGATGACGATGGTTATTTCTTCTCCAAGGATGATGACGATGTTTATTTCTTCGGCGTCTTATTCAAAGTAATTTAAGGGTGAATGAATAAATACAAGACAGTGATAGAGCCAAGCCTCAAGCCACCTCCTGAATTGCAATGACAATGTGAACAGAGCACCGAGAGAGAGAGAGAAACGTGGTGGGAAAGGCAGGGAGGTTAACCCGAAAAGATTCTGGTTTGCTACCCTGCACTGGGGGAAGGGGAAGTGAAAGGCGGAAAGAATAGGGAAGAGAAAAAGCAATCACAAAAAAATTCAATGAAAAAAAAAGAGGAGGTTGGAAACGTCTGTGAGAACTATAGTCTGTCAGATAGTCCACTCGATCGCAAAAACTTCAAGAGTGCCTTGACTGACTTGTGTGACGACTGTATAGGCCGGCGTTCCAGGACTGTCTGCTCAACAGAGGTACATGTTGGACTGGTGGGGCTGGACGCGTGTGGGGGCGGGGGGGGGGGGGTTACAACCCCCCCCCCCTCGTCGGTGCGCTACTGATTCGTGACCACTGAATCTCGACCTATATCATGAACAAAGCTAGCAAAAGTAACGAGCTAAAGGAGTTCTTCCGTCGCGCCCGCCGTAAAGGCAGTCTGGATGAGGTTATCCAGACTGGCTTTAAGAAATGCAGCAATACCAACGCACTCGATGGCACCGAGAACGACTTGTCTGGCAGTTCCGACGAGGATTCAGTTTGTGGCATCGACTTGCTACATTTGTAACCAAGATTACAGCATATAAAACTGTGTCATACTAAATGTTTATCTTTTTTTTTTCGTTTTCAAAAAAGTTGCAGTTTCGCCCGAAAGGCGAAGCAACGGTTGCGATAGCAAATTAGAGGACAGCTATACGAAGTGATGATAGTAGTTTTATCGGCCGTATAAACTTGTAAATATAGGCATACTAACTAAATGAAAAATCATGGTGTCACCGCGCACTAGCAAACATGAACGCATCTCACTCGATGACCGCGGAAGCTTGCTGTCAAAACGCTGGAGTGAGGAAGCGCGGCCGCAACAGCGCTTCCTGCGCTTTCATCGTGTTGATGCGTGCTGCCGCTCGCATCAACGCGAACTAAGCTACGAAAACACAGCGCAGGGCGGACTCTGTCCCCGTCGCAGATGGCTTTCAAGATACAGTGGCCCGGGCGGGCGCGCGCGGCCGCCCGTAGTGGATGACATCGATGATGTTAGGATGACAACGATAATGCGCCGCTTTCAGGCTTTAATTACGGAAGCTAATTCAAAAACAACTTTTTTTACATGTCAACTGCTAGCGTCAGCAGAGTCGCGTAACGTGTTTTCGGCCCTGCGGAGTCTTCCATGCGTCGCATGGCGAAATGGTTAGTCTAGGCGTACGCCATCCTCGCGTTCGCGATGGTGGCAGCAGTCGTTCAAGAAATACAGAATATCAGACACTGTGGACCACACGAGTATGGCATGTTTAAGTTCAGTCCGATGAAAAGCTATTCGAGGTTGGCGACAATGGACCATGATTTAATTGTAAAGTGAGTGCAAATGTACCATGAGTTTTATACTTTTACATATGCCCAGACGACACAAGAAGTTCCATGGACGTCCCAAAAGATCCGCGCGTCCCACATCCCAATGGAGAGATAAAGTGGACTTCCAAGCGACGTCCGAAAAACGCGCCACCGCGGGCATGATTGGGATGTGGAATTAGCATGTGAAATGTTTTCTACGAGCGTGCATCAGGAGGCGGCATGCCTGTGCGTCTGCTTCCAAGAGAGTTGCTCTCTTTAAATTTACTTAATACTCAGGTTATCGCTAACGTCCCGAGGACGTCACACCCCGGCTTTTTTTTCGGCCCACACATTTACAGTCGGACTCCAATAGAGGTTCGGTCTTGCAGACTTCGAAAAAGGGAAACACGTTTTCTGCTGTGTTGAAATTATGCCCCAAGGCTACAACATCCGAAGCCCATGCATAAACCATAGTTTACGCATTTTATAGTAGTATATTGACTTTGAAAACTTTAGTTGGTTGAATATCCCACTTGTGCCAGGTGGAATAAGGTCCTAAAGGAGGGACTATATATATCGCCCACTGCACTTGGTAATGCAGCATGTGCGCTTTAGCGCACGTGATGTATCTGCTCTTCTGCACACGCAGACATTGCACGCCAAGCATTGCATTTATGTGAAAAGATGAGCATGCCGTTCAGTCGCCTCAGTGTCTACCACGCGCTCCGCGCGTGACCGCTGCGAACACTCGCGTAGAATATGCGTTCGCAGATCGCTTTCAAGATAGGGCCCGCGCAGCCGCGCCATACGCAGCCGCCACCGATGTACGGTTGATAATTGTTCGCATCGAGAGGAGGCAGTGTCATCGACCACGTCTAGGTACGAGATCTACCAAACATGAAACTGTTCAATTACGTTACGTACTACAGCACGCATCGGTCAGTGCTGTGGGGTCTCACACGTGCTCTTGGGACAAAGTAGTGCAAACATCATCAAAAGGGCATTCATTGCACCTTTCATACACTAATGCATGCTAGCCGAATTACTAGCCATAGAACATTCACATGGGCACGCGACAAATCAAGGAAGTCTGATTCACCGCGACCGGATAGCGAGCGAATATGTTCGCCCCATGCTATGACACCACCGCCCAGTCGTTCACGTGTACGGTCACGCGAACGGTGGCAAGTTCAAACGATCCGTGTTCGTCCATACCGGTGCCCTGCTCCTAGCCACGCGAGACGGTCTCGCGAAGCGTGCATCGGCGCACGCGCGGGACGTCCGCATCGCTCACCGATCCCAACCCGAAGAGGAAGCGTCTTCGACGTTTTGCGCCCAAGTGGCAAGTAACCCCGCCGTTAGGTGGCGTTAGCAGCGCGACACTCACGCCATCTCTCGCAATGCGCCGCAACCACACCGACCGTAAAGCCACGCGACGAAGCCGGATTACAGAAGACGGGAGCCATGCGGGGAAAACAACATCAGGGGATGCGTGAGAGTCGCGCATTGCCACAATGCTCATCTGCCCCGAAGCAGCGGCGTCATCTAAACGCACCATCATGCGTAGTTTCTGTTGCCCTAAGACATGGCTCGTACCCAATTGGCCACACTGGGTCGATTGAAAAGTGCATCTAACAAAATACCAAAAAGGGGGTGAATTGGCAAACATTCAAAACGAAGCATTAGGCAACTAAATAAATGATAAGAAATTTACAGAGGGCCTACACATTAATTTAAGATAAAATGAAAATAAAGTAAAGCGTCCCACCATCGGTACACTGGCAGCGAAACCTTCCTAAACCTTCCCAACCATGAGTGAACATTGCAACTGCTCTCATCTTCTTCATCGATCGTCATTTCGGTGCTGCAACTGCGCTGAATTCACGATACTTTCGCGGTGTTTCTTTCAATTATGCCAAACACAACAGCATACGTACGTACGACAACGAAACAGCAGGTGATTAGTAGCAAATGCTTATACGCATCACTTAGATAACTCCCACAGGAGATTCTGCGTGTAACTTTTTATGCCTACTTTATCTCGAACCCCCGGATAATTCGAACAGTTCCGTCAGTCCAGCTAAGGTTTATTTGACCAAAGTCCACTGCACATGGTTTGGTAAATTAACGTGCAACAACCAGTTCTTACTTCTCAAAAGAGAATTTTAGCTAAGCTTTCAAATGTACGGTCTGCTCCGCTCAGACCGGTATGCACCTCCTTACAATTTGCACACAGCCCGCTCGATCAGCGACAGCGAGTACGCTACTGCGTGCGTACAATGTTTATGTCGAAAAGTAAAACGCTGACCCCATTCCGCGGCCCGGCCAATTGAGTGGAGCGTGACGGTGCATGTATCCACTTGGCATCTTCGTATTGCAACCAAGCTTACTGCGCGCTGCTCGCGTCTCTGTACGAGACGCGTTCATCAAAAACTCGAGCAGTGAGCGACTAATCCAACACCATCAGAATTGGAGGACGCTTAAGCTTCGCCGTTAAGAGTGGAACGCGATAGCATTCAAAGTTCCGTCGCTGCTTATCAGGCTTTTTTCTCGTATATTCAAATTACAATCCAACGTTATCATGTCTGCAGGTTGTAGTTAAGCCGGACTTTACGATTTCTCTGACGGATTTTACTTTGAGAAATTCAATTTTTGTTCACTAACCCCTTGCGCCGCGCGGAGAGCCTGTGTGGTCGGGGTGGTTCTGGATGAATTTCTCCGCCACGGATGCCTCGGACGCCGATGCTTACGTCGAAGCCAACGCCGGATTTTCTGCGGCACGGGGCCGTTAACGCTTTCGCGTTAAAATGCGAAATCAACGCCGTTCTCTGCAACACCTTTCCGTGCGAAACACAAGCGGAGCAGACAGTGAAGCGACGTATGCTAGACTTAACTGTATATACTCCCCTTTACAGTAACTTTAACGTACGCTCTCTTACAGCGCCTCCTCTGCTTTTTTTTAATTAGCGTTTTTGTTTAGATGCGAAGCATCTTATGGCGGGGGCTTTGTTCGTCCCTACCGCGGCGTCCCACACCCCCACAGCGCATGCGCGTCCCCTCCCCTCTCTCTCCTACGCTCCCCTCCCCCTTTCTCTCCTCTAGGAATCCGGAGCAGCGCGCACGACAGGTGGTGCGACAGCTGCATACTCCGCTGGGGGCGCCACGGTAGTTCCGCGGTATGAAAATGATGGAGCGCGCGCGCCTCATTCTCTCTCCTGTGCAGCGCCGCGATGAGCGCTCGGGCCGCTGCCGCGAAACCATCTCCCGCTCAAGTTAACCATTTCCCCGCTGCTTCGCATCCACACATGGTTCCCTTTAGCGGGAGATGGAGTAATATTTAGCGTGTATCGCGTTATAGCCGGTTACCGGTAGCTACCGGACGCAGGTAGCGACATCTTCTGATGCTTCGTCTAACCACCATTTCTTGTAGACACATTTTCATGTTCCACAAGTGCTTTTGTAGAAAAAAAAACATTTAAAAAGGCAGCGTGTTCCCGATTACAATGCTGCCGAATATTTACACAAGAAGCTTAGTAGAATACACAAGGTTACTGTAATAATAGCTGTTCTTTACTGGTTGAGCAGGGGAATGTAAACATGTCCACACTAGAGATTAGTAAGAGGCAATTGATTGGTGAAATAAAAGCAGGGAAACAACATACAAAAACAAATCCCAATAGGGGTGCAGAAAGCTTGGTGATGGAAATTCATGTTTTCTTTCTTTCTTTTGGTGAGAGGTAGGGCATTCAGCAATATAACGAGCTCGGCAGCGCAACCCACTGCCCCGTTACAAAGGAGACGCTCCTAGCATCCATCTATCTATTCATCCATCTATCCATACGTTTACATCTCTGGTACGCGTAAAGTCGCCTCCGGCAACACGGTAATCCGTATATACCAGAATAACGGACCCGCAACCTCTCTAGTGTCTTTGGTTCGCTCGTATATTGCACATTCTATATTTTGTACTTCTGTTGTGCTTTCAAGAAGTACAAGAATGATCACAACTTTAAATTGTCTTTCTGGTTGAATGAATGCTGCCTTTCTAAAGCAAATTGATGAAGGGAAAGGTGTGCTTTTTTGTTTTACAATACTTATCACTTACTTTGCTTTGTTCCAGCTGTTTTCCTCTTAGCATTGCCAACAGAGTCCTTCAGGTCAGTGCAGCGCATATATGCTGTGTGCACAACACTCACAAAGTCATGTCATAATGAATTTTTCTGTTCATTTTTGTGAACGTGAATGTAAGCATACTTCATGCAGCCGTTCAAATGAACATGCCAGTGGTGCCACATTTGTACTCAGTGACGGCACATTACCAGCCGTGGTAGCCCAGTAGCTATGACGTCGACGTTGCTCAGCTTGAGTTAGCGGGTTCGATCCAGGCCACGGCAGCTGCATTTTGATGGAGGTGAAATGTAAAAAACGCTCGTGTGCTTAGATTTAAGTGCACGTTAAAAAACCCCAGGTGGTCAAAGCCCCCACCTACGGCATGCCTCATTATTATATTGTAGTTCCAGCACGCAAAACCACATAATTTAATTGATTTAAACACTATGATACCATAGAGAGATTATAAGTTACTGAAACAGAGGGAAGGACAAAACAGTGGAGTTTGAGATGCCCCACTTCCCACAATTCAGCTGCACTTTTCTTAAACACTTAGGTCATCTCCTTACTTAAATAAATGCTGGGAGATTTTCACAAGCGCAATCTACAGCTCCAGCTATAGAGCTGAATGTTGCCTTTTACAGTGTCCCTTTATGCAGCTCATGTCCAAAACGAGTTAGCACGGCTGACAAAAACAGCAGTAACCAAAAACATAGGAACGGTGGCTCTGTCATTTTATTCGGGCACAGTGTTCTCAAACAAAGTGAAACTTCAAGAACGAGAGATGAAGCACACTGTGTACCTAGCAAACACTGGAGGCTACTTTTTCCATCCGCCCAGCCATCCCTTGACAAAGCCTGTCAAGCCCTGGCCCTTCTTTGTGTCGACAACATCGTCGAGCGATGGAAACTCGATGTGGTTGAGGGCAAGGTCAAAGAACAGCGGTTTGCACGGAATGGGCTCGAATGGCGGCGGAAAGGCGGCAATGTTGGGCTTTGAGGTTGTCAGACTCTTGTCCTCGAGATAAGTGTCCAGGCGGTCTACCAGTAACTGAAAAGCAAGCAGGGCAGTATAGTTAAGAACATTCAGGTACATTGGTGATGATCGCCATACATTCCGGCAATCCAAAACGCCAGCATGTTAATACAATACATCCCTTAACATGCCCACAAGAAAAGCACAGGCCACACAAGAGCATAAGCATTCTAAGGTGGCAGTCTTGGAACTCAGCTCGGATGCAATCATAAGTCTCTGAAACGGCCAGGTTTTTGGGGTGTGTGCGTTTCATTACAGCTAGATTGCTCTGCACACTGCACAAACATGAATGACTTAACCTTTTACTACTCTTCACATCTAGCACTGTGCCAGTAAAGGCATATCTTATCAAAATGCCACTTTACGACTGCCAAATGCAACACTGTGCCCTCATGATAGCTTTTACTGCGAAGTAGTACTGGTATAGTAAAAGAAAACCGAAACCAGGAAAACACAACCCATTTTCCGGAAACTAAGAGTGGTCTGTCAACTAAGATTAAACTACTTGAACAGTTTCTTCTCAAACTTTTATACGCCATCAAGTTGTAACATTTTTGTCCGAACTGCTGCCACCTCGGGGCGTTCCTTTATACAAGTCAATGCATTTCTAATATTGTAGCAAACACTTTGTGAAACGAATTGCGCAAGAGATTGTTGAAAACAACGCAACTGATAGCATGACAAGAGCGCATTCACCGAAAACTAGCTAAAGCAAGCAGAGAATTAATCGAAGTTTATTTCTTGCATGAAGTATACAGTGAAACATGTTAAAATGCATTTGGAGCCCTATCTCAGGGCTAGTTGATATCCAAAACACATTTCTGCACAGGAAGCAAAACAAAAAAGAGAGAGCACATATGCTTAACACTAAGAAGGTACCTTTACATCAGACAAGCTACAGAATACAGTACAGAAAATCTTCACAATGCAGGATGTAAAGCAAGCAAAAGCTAATTTACTAGTAAACGGAGTGCATCAAAGAAAGCATGCAGTGAATGTTACTTTAAACGGAGGAAAGGAGATAATGAAAATACAGTTTCAATGTTTGCAAATTTGCTGCCTGTTTTACTTTTGTGGGTAGAACATCCCACTGGACTACGCCAACGCTTAAAATTCTTTGCTTACCATAAACAGAAAGCTTGATATACACAGTAGACTGCCGTTAATTCGACCCCGGTTAATTTGGTCCCAACCGAAGGTCCTGGCATACACCCATGCATTTCTATGGGCCCAAAGATTTGTTATTTCGATCCTAAAATTGACCTTTGCTGGATAATTCAAGTTTGACCAGTCAACATGCATGCGCCTGACCCCTGTGGTGACCCAAATAGCGATCCCTTTAGTGGCAGTGTCTGTCTCGGAGGAGCTTAGGGGACACTGAATGCATTGAACTCATGTCATCTCCCACTGAAACCTTTTTTCGGCTTGCCCCCAAAAAAGATTTTCAAGAAATAACCGTAGCTCACAATGTCTGATTTGGGTATTTACCTGATTCAACACGCACCTTCCTTTTCTTAAGAAAATTGGGCCAGACATTGCTTGCGTGGTGCAATTGGACACGATACCAAAATTTCCATTGCGCCGTTTGTATGCTTTACCGCAAAGCACGTCTGTACTTCAGCAAAGCAGACTACAAAACCATGCGGTGAAGCTGACTTTAGGAAGCCGGTCGCCATTGTGCAACACATATACCCTTCCCATTTTTATTGCTAAAAATAGGGTGTGCGTTAGTTTCTACTTTGCTGAGAAGCTTTCATGTCATTTCTACGTTAGTGTTCTACTTTGGACAATGGAAAGCGGGTGCACGTTTGATTAGGGGAAATATCAACTGAATCAACTGAACAGCGGTGTGTTGTGGCGTTTCTTCCGCATCTTGTTTAATTCGACCCGTTGGATAATTCTATCAGTTTCGTTGGTCCCGTCAAGGTCAAATTATTGGAAGTGTACTATACGGAGCACTCTAGCTCAAGCCGACCTCTCTGCCTTTCCTTCAATAAAATCTCCCTCTTGATAATCAGTCGAACGCCTTTATCACAAAGTGCTCGGGGCCTCCGACATCATTTGCTATTCAGGTGAATTCGTTGTAAAGGTCACGCACCACACAGCTCACAATAAAACCGGGACAGAATTATTCCTTCGTTATACAGGTCATTTCATTGTAGAGGTGTTCGTTGTAGAGATGCTCGACTGTATACAGAAATTACAGTCGAGTGCAGAGCATCAACTACCCACCTGAACCTCCTTGTTCTCCTCAGGTGTGGGTGCTTCAGCCTCTGATCCGAGAATGCTTTGAGCGTGCACGGAGTACACCTGGCCCTCTAGGATGCCGTCTAGCTCCTTCAACGAAGCCACTGCCTCCTGCACGAGAGATGAGATGTGGTAGCTAGGTTATCAACATTATCATGGTACAGCTTTCGTGACCCCGGTATCATACTGTTCTTGAATTGCAATTATTGCAGCAGCCTTCCACTAATGATTGTCTCATCTTTTTTTTTTTTTTTCCACAGTGAGTACATTGCAGTGAAAACAGCTTGAGGTAAACAAATGGCGATAAAAGGCCACAAGCGATAGCTGAAACATGTTCCAACCAATAAGCAGGCAGGACTTTTGAAATCATGCATGAACATTCTCAGTTCTTTGTCAAACACACATCTCTGATTATATGTATACGGGAGGAATGATGCAGTTGCAAAGAGTCCATGAATGTCAAGCATGTACAGTTGCTTCACGCTGACTGGACTTGCATTGGCATCTGTCGAGTAAAGCCTGAACACACAAAATCCACTTCCTCTCATTGTCACAAGATCCCAAAGCTAGTTCGCACCTGTGTGCAGAAGCTCAACTACACAAGGTCATCATCTACTTCTTATCTTCCAGCTCCTCATTGCTACAGCACCAAAAGCTTGTGATTTTATGCTCTTGAAGAACTTGCGAAACGCACACAAAGAAAGACAGCAACACAAAAAAGGTTAAATGCGCGAAGTGCTTTGTGTGTTTGTCCTTCTCTGCATCTTACCTTCAAAAGCTTTGTGTATTTACACTCTTGATATACCTGCGAGGCACACACAAGTGCAAAGACAGGACACGGAGAAGGACGAACAAACAAGTGTTATGCTTGTTTGTCCTTCTCTGCGGCTGTGCTTCCTTAAGCGAGAAGAATAAGTGGATCTGAGATGCTCGAGTTTTCTGTTAGTCACAACCATATGAAAAAACAAACAATGCCAGAAGACAATGTCTGCTCCCATTGCCCGTTTCTTCATAAGGTGTGTTTTTCTTTGTGTGTGCTTCGCGAGTACGACCTGCCGTACCAACAAGCCCAAGTAATGACAAGCCCAAGCCTTACAGTCATGTGGGCACTGCTTGCAAACGTATGCATGGACTTGCCTTGCTCAGATGAGTGGAGACGGCAAGGGCTTGCTTGACATAGTCGCGACCGCGTCGATACAGCGCCATGGCCTCCGGGTAGCGGCCTGCCGCGGCCAGTGCCTGCCCAATGTGGCGGACCCTGTGCGCCTTGAACAGCAACAGCTCCGCCTGGACCTGCTCCGCAAATTCCGAGCCCTCTTCCACGCCGGGCAGCTGCAGCATCTCGCCCAGGCACTGCAAAAACAGTGGAGAAGGAGGGAACAATTAAGCAAAGAGCGACAGTTATTGCTCTGATGTGATTTACAAAATCAGTGGGCCCTCACTAATGTGTTCCTAGTTAATACGGTTTCTTAACTGATACGGTCGCAGGCAAAAAACATTGAAAATATATTCTCAAGATAGTATAGTAATACTCCTAATAATGCTGCCTTTCTTTTTCACATCTTTTTTGTTTTTTCATTGAAATGTTTCAAAGTTCTATGGACTGTATCGGAATTGTCTGCATGATGTCTGTGCAGCCTTGCACAATGAGGGTAGGTGTTAATGCAAAGGCAAGTTCAATAGCTAATGTAATATAAACCACAAGTGCAGGAAACCCCAGCACCAGTCACCAAAGTGCCCAGTTAACATTTTTGTAACAATTAATACCATATAACTGCAGCATTCATAACCCAGAAGCACACTAGCAAATCTGCTTAAAAGTATGTGTCAAGTTGAAAGATTCACTCAAAGAAACTACTTGGGAAATGCAGACAGCAATCAGAAATGATGCAAATAAGACTGTCACACAAATGGTTGAAGCATAGTTGAGAATCTCTAAATTCCTGAGGCAGCGGATGGTGACTCCCGTGAAAGGACTGCAGAGGACACTGAACAGAGGAAGAAGAGCTTGGAGAAATGAATGATGCCTCGTGTCACCTACTTCAGGGGACTGAGGCACCTTACCTACTACTTCCATTAATTCATATTCCATGGCCATATAACGTGGACACTCTTTAAACGGAACCTCAAGGGACCAGGGAAATTGGTTCCATTTATCAGGAGTTTCGTATTGCATGAATACAAAACCAACCAACCATGAAGATGGTGTTCGTTTAAGCGGCAGTTCCGTTTAAATGGCAGTTCCATTTAAGCGATTTCTATTTAGCAGGATTCCATTGTACTTTTCAAACACATTAGGTAAGCATTGTATTACAGGCAAGGCAAACTGTCCAACTTAATATCAGCCAGGCGTTGCGAACGTTCTTTGTACATGGTCAGGCAGACTCACCTGGACAATAATCTCGTACGGCCGGACGAGGTCCTGGGGCTTCTTGGGGCCCGACTCATTCTCCTCCAGCTGGCGAATGAGCAGCAGGTTTCGCTCGACCGTGGTGCGCTGGCGCAGGTACACTAGGTACGAGTGCAGCAGCTGCAGTGCGGACACCGGGCCCTTGCCCGGAGGACCACCACCTCCTTCGGCCCGCAGGTCTTCACGCAGGAGCTGGTCAGTCAAAGCAGAGAGATCATGTGCTCACGTTTGGGATGCAATACGATGCACGTCGAGTCAGGCTACTGTGATACCCGTCATCCGGGTACCACTCCCTAAAGTTTCCTTTTCTGCCGTTATCGGGAAGCGAGCTCTGGCTGACGTAGGCAGTTCCGTTGGCCAGACTGAACCTCCACCGCTGCTTCCCTCTGTGCCGCAGCGTTCAAGGTTAACACATGACCAGGAAATATAGGAAGCAGAAAGGAGAAGGGTTCACTGCCATTTTTCCCGCATGGTTGAGACGTAGGCACGTACACGCGTGTTCCAGCACAACGCAGAAACGGCAACCTTGCCTTTGATAGGGTGATGTTTCCGCCGTGTCTATTTTTTTTTTTTTCCTTCTTTGCGTGCAGCGTTGAGGGGTCTCTCCTAAGTTTTTGCTCTATGGCGGGATCGGAGCAATGCTGATCGGAGGTGCCGCCGCATGATTTGACGTGCTGCTGAGAGCATTGTCGGAGCACGGTATGTTCGAATTAATCGTTGCAAATGCTTGCACGTTCGAATCACCGGGCATTTTTGCCCATTGCAATACACATAACTTCAACGGGACCACAGCGTCAGTTTGAATTAACCGGAAGTTCGAATTAAGCGTATTCAAATTAACGAGATTTGACTCTATGATGAAGCACTGGAACAATATGTTACCTGTAGGGCGTCCTTGCAGTCAAAAAGCAGCCGCTCGTGCACAGCAATCTTGGCCTCGATGTCAGGCGCCTGCGCCAGCTCGCGGGGAGCCTCCTGTGCGGCCAACAGAAACAGGCGCACCTTCTCGTGCCGCACGGGCACAGTGCGGCCCAGCCACGTCACCTCCGACAGGCTGCTTGCTTGCTTCTCGCGCGCCTGCTCAATCAGGTGCTGCAGAAAAGTGGATGTTGTTTTGTCAGTTACCTTGCCGGCAATTAAAACATGACGACTACATTACTGTATGCTGTCTCGCGGCTTTTCACATTTTATATTTCTCAGTTTGCATCTCTATAAAGGGGGTAGCCACACAGGTGATTAGACCTTTCAGGACAGAGATCGCAGTGAAATCCCTTTCAATATAACGATCTCGTTTTATACCATTTCCCAGTGCCAATGTTCGCAGTCGAGAACACAAAAAAATGATGCAATACTGTTACACTGCATTTTTACCGGTTATTATGTTCACGGAAAATGCTATCTTTTAGCACAAACGTTCAGTACATTGCCAAACTAAGATCGTATAATATGCTTTCCGGGCGCTAAACCCCATGTGAATAAAAAAATGCGCGCAATCAAGAGCAGCATAGGTACCCACCACAGACGCTTTCCCGCAGTGCTCGCCCACCTGTGTAATGTGAAAATGCTGGCACTTATTCAGTTTCCTCTTCTGGTACCGGCAAATCTCCTCGCAGGTCATCACACGTCGCACTCACCGCTATCACTGCCAACCCTATTGGGATAAGCATTTTCACCTATCTGTTTCGCAGCGCGTGTGGAGTACTGCAGTCGGAACCGTACTGGATGCTTTTGATTGGTGATAACCCAAACGTGCCGCTGTTACATGCTGCAGGCGCCGCAAAGTGACTATCATGTTTCGCTCTGGTGGCACTTTATTTCAGCATAACTGCCTGACCACCAGCCTGACTTCGTTTCAGATTACCGTCACAGTCTTTAAACAGTACGCAATAGGTAAACAACAATGCACGTCTTGGGTCGCTTGGTCCCCACCAACGTGCATCGTGCTGCAATGATTCTTTGCTGAGTCAGCGCGTCAAAACTACTCGCCAAAATGCCCGAAGAAGCTGCTGACCTAGGCTGAAGTCGTGCAGCACAAACATTACCTTGCCGAAGCAGCAAAAATGACAATGCGCATCTCGAGCTGCTTGGGCTCTACCAATTCGCCTCGCATCGGCGTCTCGTGCTGCAACGATTCACACAACGTTAAGCATTATGTAGATGTCAACTACAGGTGAGTCTGCCAAATTTTTGGGTGACTTCTGATCGTATGTATTCCCTGGTCAGTAAGTTTTTCTCACACATTTTTTTCTCCATAACGTATGAACAAGGTTTTACTGTAATCGGAGTTCTGCTGAATACCTACTGCTTATTTCTGGACCGAGTAAACTAAGGCAGGTCAACTCACGTCCAGCTCGTTGCCCATGGTAACATTGCCCTGGAGCCGCATGCGCTTCAGGTCCGTGATGGCCGTCTCATCACCGATGTTGTACGCGCAGTAGCGCAGGCTTGGGCTCAGCTCGTCCACCCGCTGCTGGTAGAGGGCACGCGGAACCTCTCCGAGAGCCTGAGCCAACTTCTCGTAGATGGTCTGCGCCTTGCTGAAGCTCTCCATGGCTTCCTGCGGAACAGAGGAGGAACCAAGTTGACGATAGCTATTGCTTACGTCTCACGCATCACAAAAGGCAGTTGCAGTGGCAAACGATTCCTTAAAGAAGTGCTGAAACAATTTTCGAACATGGTGAGAAAACAAACATTCCCGATCTGTAGACAATGGCTATATATTACATTCCATGCAGCAGGCAGCCCACAATTTCGAGCAATAGACTACTTGCTCTCTCCTCTAGCTTTCGAGGACGGCACATTTTTAGTGCAAAGCTTCCTTTGCCTCTTCTCCACCCCACCCCATTTGTGAGTGCTGGCTACTGCTGCCTTGCCAAGTAGACAACAATTTTGGTCAGTGGGCAACTTTGCTACAGAGAAGTAAAGTAAAAAGGCAACAGAAGCAGCCAAGAGTGGAGAAAGATCAAAGTGAGCAAAATGGGACCAGAGCAATAACATCTGCATGATTGCTTTACGTTTTAATAAACATTGCTTTTCACCTGTGTCACTAGTATAATGTTTGCACGAAATTACATTCCATGTGTTCCACTTTGTACAAACATTTCCATTGGTAACGTTACGTATGCATAACACCTGCTTTAACATTTGCACAAACATCAAAAAGGTTCGTTTTATGCCGATTCGTGCAAGAGCGCGGCATCCGTCTTATTTCTTTTTCTGCCTTCGATAACGTCAGCAGTAAATTTACACCAGAAGTGATGGGCCGTAGACAGCAGCCAACGGGCACACGCATGCACGCCGCTCCGGGTTTTCTAGGAAATGGGCAAGTGGCGGTTGCTAAGGCCTGCCATGTCACCACTATTTTGTGGTCCTTGGGAGCCTTTGTAAGTTGCCTTTGTAAGCTGCCAACCTCGAAATGAATAGAGAAGAAAAGATGGAAATAAGTGATAGGCATAGCATTGCCAACAGCACCACCCCAGCTGAAAGGAATCGATGAATTGAGGGTGAACAGGGAAAGTAAACACTGCACTCACCATATTTCTGTTCATAATTGGTCCTTCTAAAAAAATTTTCCAGGAACACAGTACAGTGGAATTGGGTTGATAGAATTCGGGATAATACATTTCTTTTTGTTTACCCGGTAATACGATTTGGTTGGATAATACGTTGTATGATAGGATTTTCAGATGATATGCTTTATTTTCCGGTTCCCGTGAAGATCCTATCAACGAGATTCCACTGTACACTCATTCGAAAAACATTGCACTCATTCCAGCATACAGGTACAGGTTTAAAAAAAGTGTTTCAGGAATTTACCTTAAGATCAGAAAAAAGCACAAGCACCGTATTTTCACAGCTTACTCAACTCTAAATTGATGCACTCGGTCCCGGCATACCACTGTGAATTTTTTGTTTCAGACAAGCCCAATGCAGAGTTATCAGTGGGGTGCAGCTAGCGTCGACATAAAACAACAAGCCTGCCGGGAGACACTGGTTCACATTCTGCTTGGCCAACCCTCAAGTAAAATGGGCATGCAGCATTTTTGTTTGCCTCCATGGTCCATGAGGATGTTACAGAACGAAGTGGTAAACAGCCCTAAATTACACAAAAGTAGAAAGCAAAGCTAAAGTCTGTACTGCTGGCAAATCCAGAACTGCTTGCTCTGTGCTGAAAGAATTGCATTCTTGCTTAAAGGCAGATATTCTTCTAATGCACACTGGAGAGGTTTGCTTGTTGGTATAACTGGCATTCCATTCCATATTCTTGCTTTGTAGTTGGAAAGGAGCTATAGATCAGATTTAAAGCACAGTGAGGCTGGACATAGCGTTGCCCAGGAAAGGTTTACCATTCTTAATTTTCAAAGCACGTTTTTATATAGCCTGTGACAAATGGATTCTATTGAGTAGTTTGACTGCTGTAATTATATTTGGCAGCTTATGCATTACAATAAACAGAACTATGCTCCCCTTATTACAAGCTTTACCACACAAAGCACTGGAACACTGCAGAAACTTCACACTACACTGAGTGTCTAGGTTTAAATCCAGGATTACAGGTGTGGATGGCTGCACATCATTTGAGATTGTCACACTACATGTTGAGTTTGTGTAATAAACATATAGTGTAAACACTAATTGTCAAACAGTTAGTGTGAACACTAATAAGTGTGCGGAACTCTCACCTTCCACTGCTGCAGTTCGGTGTGCAGGGTTCCCTCAAGATAAGCGCAGTAGGCCTGTGCTTCCAGCTTGCAACGAGCATCGCATCGTGTCGATGCTGTACACAGCGCTTCCAAGGCCTGCATTTGAAAACACGTGCGATAGGAAAAAGACTCAGAAATTGTGGCAGTTCTTTAAATGTATTTAAACTGCTTTTCTAAGAGTTTAGTTGCTGTCACTTTTATGCATCGTTGGTGAAGCCAAGTATCAATCTGCTGGGTGTTACAGAAACATATTTAAGGTTTCAACAGAAAATTATTTGGTCATATATTGTGACGAAAGGCATTAACTCTGGTTACTGACAAAGTAAGGCGAAAGGTGAAGGGCTGATGTCCTGAAGCCCTTTTTTTTCCTTCTTAAAAGAAATATAGAGGCATACAATATTTCCAATCAAGGAAGCCATAAGAGTTCAGAAATGTTAATCCTTAACCTTTTGTCTCTTTAACTGCGTTAGTGACAGAAATTGCCCTGTTTGTCACAGAATGTTGACACCGCTCTTTTTTTGATGCTATCTTCAGGAACCTTACTGTTTTCTTGTCCTGTCTGCTAGCACATTACATCTCATTGTAGTTTGTTGTGCACAGTGATGAGGGTACATTGCTCAAGAGAGCATGCTTTGATTGCTTGAATGTCTTAAGAAATCTTCATAAGTTGAGTTCGGTGCCCCCCCCCCCCCCTTCACTATAACAATGTTTACTCAACTAATTACAAGCTCTATTGGCGTATCACTTACCGGGACCATCCGTGAAGTTTGTGTAACACTAGTTCAAAAAAACGTAAGGAACTCCGTGACAGCGTAACACAAGTGGAGAATAATGTGTAAACTTTGTATGCCGAGATAGTGGTTTCCAATGTGGCCGAGCCAAGTGACCGCCCATCGTCAAGCACGTACTCACCTGCGCATGCTTGACAGCCTTACGCAGACGGCCGAACAGGTGGAACCGCTTGCGCGGCTCCGTGTTGGCCTCCTGACGCAGCTGCATGGCATGCGCCCACGCCCGCTCACACTGGACGACGACCATGAGCAGGTAGCGGGCGTCGCCACCCCCGAGGAGCTCGTCCGTCACCTCGCGTCCCTGGTATCGGTGCTTGTTGCCCTGCAGGAA
Source organism: Dermacentor silvarum (assembly GCF_013339745.2). NCBI lineage: Eukaryota > Metazoa > Arthropoda > Arachnida > Ixodida > Ixodidae > Dermacentor > Dermacentor silvarum. The sequence goes on from NC_051158.1 coordinate 14,863,641, forward strand.
GTGCAGCGACTTGCGCAGACGACGAAGACGTCTGCTACAGTAGCCCCTGAAGAAAAGCAATTGAACTGTGCTGATTGATCGGTTCAAGGATTTAACACTGCCAGGAAAAACTGGGGTTATGAGAAACGCTTTAACGGGAAGCTACTGATTAGTTTTGACTACCTGGGGTTCTTAATCGCACATCTGAAGCATGATACACGAGACATTTTAACATTGCACCTCCATCAGAATGCGGCCTAGAATTGAATCCGCGACAAGCTCAGCAGCAGAATGCCGTAGCAATTGAGCTAAGCCAGTAGGGATTGAACTGTGCTCAGACTTCAGTCGTTTAATTGGGAATGCTAATCTGAGAGATGCAAACTGCAAATGGGTGACAGTATCAGAGATATGCTGTATGGTGAATCCCCACAGTACACTTACACAATGCTTCTGTAACATTTTATATATATATAGTACTACTTTCATGACAGCCACAGTAAATGCTGCTGCTGACGATGATGTGTTGTGTTTAATGGTGCAATGGCCAGATTAGGCCAAAGAGTGCCATACAAGTGGTGATGTGGTGTCAATGATCTGTCAATGAGATGGACAGATGTATTACGATAGGTAGATGTTACTTGGCTGTAAAAGGGCCTAAAAATTAGTCGCTGTAATATGCGTAAAATACACAGGTATTAAAATAATGAACATGAGAGTGAGGTGTAAATGCTGACATGACAGATAAACCAGTGACAGGTAAACTTAGTGCCAATAGTATGACACTGGAGCAAGGAACAAACAGGCAAGCAAAAGAACAAAGTATAGATGCAAGAAAAGGTCAAGGCAACGAACCAATAATTTGCGTAACAGATGTGTCAGTCTGGACAGGTTCTGTGACCCACAACAGTGAGTAGAGATCGAATCCTTTGCGGCATGCATTGGGCCCCACCCAACATGCAAAAATATCCATTCCAGTTGGATGCTGGAGAGTGCCCAATGTGTAGGTGCTTGCGTGCACCGGTTATTTGGGTTGGTAGCACCAGCCTTCGAGAACTTTTTCTAGTAATTGTACCATCAGTGTAAATATCCGAAGCATTAATAGACGATCATGTGTATTCTATAGATACACGTGTACAGCATGGATGTTACTATAATGAAATCACAGCTTGATTGCAGACAAATACAGCCTTGATTTCATGCACCTGATAGGAGGCCTGTGTTTGCTTTGTGAACAAAACAGCTAGCAAAGATTGTGGACCTCTGCAAGTGATAGCTCACCACACTAATAGTGCTTAAGGAAATATACATTTCACCCATCTGCTTGCACAAAAAGCGGGTGGCATTAATGAGTTTCTATTGTGCCAAGCACTCCAAAAGCTTTTAAGGAAAAGACAATGCCAAACAAGATTTCTTTGGTTAATGCTTATAATGTTGTGCTTTACATGCTTAATTGCCTGTCTTCAACAAGAAAAAAGAAGAAACATAGGCGGAGCCTGTGCTCAGGACCAATGCTTCAACACAACAATGTTATTATTATTATTATTATTGGCATTCACAAGAAATGTATGTACCTAAGAACCTGTAATAAAGGCTATTATTATTATTATTATTATTATTATTATTATTATTAGCCATTATTAGCAGAATCTTTAGCGAGAGCATCAAAGAGCATTGTGGTATGTGAGCATGAGGGCAAAATGGGGAGAGAGAGTTGAGAAAGTCCATCAAAACCGGTGTAATGAGTTGGAGTTCGCATAACTCCTTACACCACCTCTGAGAACCTGGTTGGATCATATTACTCTGACCCACAGGTAGCTGAGCCTACACCTTAAAAATAGTTTTACATCCTTTGAGGCTTATCTTGTCCCCAAACAATAATCTTGTATGCGTTTTCTTCCTTTAATACACTGCGCTTACTATACTTTCCTCTAAGGAACACTGTTGTATGTGCACACCGTTCGTGACCTGAAAGTACCGGGACTGCAGCGTTGCAGAAAAGGAGGTGAACAAAAGATGGATGATGATTATTGTTTGGGGACAAGGTAAGCTTCAAGGGTGCATATTTTTTTTAGAGCGCATGTTAACCTCCTCAGTGACATCCAATTACTGTTGCCTTCTAGAGGAGTTGTAGATTTGTCTAAACAATGGTGATAGACAACGATTATTTGGATAGTCCACCATTATTTCTGCCAGCCATCTTCCTGTTTCTGTCGGTCCCCCCTGTACTCAACAAACTACACAGAAAGCTTCTTATTTGACAAGTTCAGCAACAAAGAACATAGTACAAATGCAGTACCTGTAACGCTGGTAGTCTCCATGCCTGAGCCCATGCTTCTGCTGAGCATCCTTTATTACCTGCAGGACTGCAACACAAAGGCTAAGGAAAGTTGCATTTCTCAAGTTTTCAAGGCAGTACTTGTCTAGTCTCCCACTGCTCCATCCCGCCACTATGGAGCATCTAACAGCATAGCAACAGCAAACATTGTGTTGACACAAGACGAGATGTCCCTGTTGAACATGCAGTTAAATACTCAGCAATAAGGCCCAGTACTAGGAACCACGTGTTTGGGAGATTAAGGTTACATATGAAAGCAAAAGCATGCATGCGTATGAGACATTAAGAGACAGGGCCTGCAGCTGGAGCTGCACAATACGTAGTTTCCAGCAGGTACATATGGCAGAGCAAGCACTAGCCAGCAAAGTTGCTACCTCTGTCCCAAGAGTGATGTATGTCTCCGATGAGCCAAGAGCACCAGGCGAAGTCAGTGAGCAGTCTCTTATTGTGCGGAGCAAGGCTCACTAAGTATCGCTACAACGACCTATTTCTTTTTTTATATGCATGAACATTTCTGGCATTACAGTAACAGTGCAACAATCTGACATGCAGCCTCTGCTGTCCCTGTAACCTTACGGACATCAGAAATTGTGCAGAGGTATCGCGACTAGCGCCACTGTTAACAGCCGTGGCAGATTTTACACATGCTTCGGCTTAGTAAAATGAGCTTGTTAGCACGATGCCAACGGGCACTGCATACTTGCTATCGGCGTAAAGTAAGTACGATTGCTATAAGGTGAAACCTCTGGCAAATAATTCCGAGAAGACGATCACGACGGTGCCTCGATATTTGAATGCCGGTTATTGCGAAAGTAGTAGTCGCGGAATTATATATGGTGTAAAAAAAAATAAGGTCTGTTAAGCGCAGATGTGAAGGCCTCCAAGTGCAAATTTATCGCGTTGTAAACCGTTTTCGGAAGCGACATAGAACACAATCGATCCATTCGCCCGTCTGGGGATACCAGAGTCTGCGATCGAAAACGGTACAGACGGCAAATTGGCGGCGTTCTGGCATCGTACACCGAAGGCATCGGGAATCGATGCCCTTTATCCGAAACTGCACTCACGCCGGGTAATCCATCACTACGGCAACATATGGCCTGCACAGCGCGCCGAAAGCACGCGCCGTTCGACGTGCAAGTTCCAGGTCGGTTTCTTAACTACCTCCATCCAGTGAGCACGCGAAAAGGCGGTGATCCGACTAACGTTATCACCGGCACACAATCTTCAGATTTAAGCCGCTAATTCCGTGCCACGTTGAGGTTTCACTGGTGCGACGCCTGTCATGTCGGGAAAGCCGGCGTTCAAGGATACTTTCGAGGGTCAATACGGTCTTGGGAGGCTCCTCTGTGGGCTTGGTCTCGCTGGCCTGGTCCCCCGGTGCCTTTTCGACTTCGGCGGGCATTGTGTCGGCGCTTCTAAAACTTCAGGACCGAACAAAACTTGCCGTATTTTTGCACGCACACAGAAACACTGACGAGGAAGTGGAGCGGCCTGTATAACCTGGCAGCACTGTCGCATCGAGCGCACCAAAGCGCACGAGGACATCACAGAGGGTTTTCGAATGATCGGCTTAGTTTGTAAATCACCCGCTAGGTGAAGGTAGTTGCCAGATAATCATTACGTTAAAAGAATAATCTTAAATGAACTCACCGCATCAAAAAAGGTTATTATATAGAATCAAAATTTTAACCACTGACTCAAATGGCGTTACAATTTACGCAGAACCATACTGATGTCGCTTGGTGGTGCTGTTGTCGACGCGGGAGATTTGAATCTATCTCACCATGCATGGAGGAATCTCCCGACAGCTTTGTAGAGTTCGGTGGCTCTTAGGTAACTAAGGAAAAAAGTTGCGGCTATGAAAGGCACACATTCTTGACATTTTCCTGACCCCGTGTTATCCCGTCACTTGGTGTAGAGTAGCCATTTAGACACGACCCTGCTCGGTATATTTACCCGTCTTATTTTTGAAGAACAGAAGCGTGCTGAACCTGTTGTTGAATATATGCTGTAGTGACATTTAATTTACGATGCAAGAGCTGTGTTTCTACTGCAAGCCTAGTAATTTCAAATCAACACAAGGTATGTGTCATCACAATTAACTGTGCCGGCTGGCTACAAAAGAGCAGTTCATTGCACATACTGCAGTGCATCTCCGTCTTTTGTGTAATTAAAAAAAAAATCGTAAAAGCTAACCAATCTTGTTAAATAATTAAAAGATAATAAAAATGGAGCAGGAGCAAAAGCTTGCATATTGTGGAAATCGTATTACTAGCTAGCTACTACAAATCAAGATCGCACAGTCAAATTTTACTGATTTGATTGACCCCTACAGGTGATACAAAATTAGACCAATTTATCACATTTCGAGTTAAATGAAATGTTGCTCACACATGGGCATTTTGTTGGAAGGATTTAGCACAATCAAGGTAATCAATGTAAAGTTAATGAAAGTCAACTGTGTATATAATATTAGGAAGCTGATGACAATTAGGAAATGAGATAAAATATTTGATGTATAACATCAGAAATACACAGCACAGTACAGGAATAATGTAGAACATGCACAAATGGCATCACGTACACATCTGACTCCTGAATTACAGTGGACTAAAGCTCTAACTGTCACACATGACACTATTGCGCACGTCACTGCTGTGTCACCCAGCAGTAAGGCACTGCAACTCTAAAGACACGCGATTTAAAACGTTTATTTCATTCAATTAGTTTATTGACCTATAGACATGATGCAGTTGTGGTGTCTGATTCTTATGTGTGATGCACATGCTCAGAAGAGAGGCCGGAACAGTGGCATAAGAAGCCGGACCCAGAAAGGCACGTGACGGCTTGGGTTTTGAAACGTGGCGAGGGATACGGGTGCTGCAAGGTCGTACAGCCTTTGTTGCTCCTGCAAACAAAAGAACAAGCAAAAGAAATGTTGATGTACTCGGTAATCCATTACTTTCAGCAGGATAGTACATACAGCCGAACCTTGTTACAATTAAAGTAGCGTCCGACAAAAAAATAATTTTATATCTGATATTCTTTATAAGCACATACAGTCATTGCATGCTGATATTGATGAGAAACGTCTCATATTTACTTCGTTATATCCAATAATTTGTTATATGCAATAATTCGTTAGATCCAATATTTCGCTATAGCCGCTAATTCGTTATATGCGTTATATCAAGATTTGCCTATAAAAAAAATTAAAAAAACGGGAGACTGGAAAAGTACAACACACTGACCTCCAACAAAGGTTTATTTAAATGTAACACATATGTATGCAAATTGGTGCACCTTGAACATGCTCAGTAGGACATCTGTCTCAAGAAAAGAGCAGTGAAGGTAAGAAGATATCATCGATGATGTTGAGACATAGCAGACTTAAATAAAGTTATTGATCACTGAAAGCCAGTGATCGTTTCCATCCCTTCTTCTGGCGTGGTTCTTTTTTAATTGGCCGTCTGAAAGGACTGTGATAGAGCCTAGCCAGCTGCCCCAATACCATATTTTTGATAACCCAAAAAAGAAAAAAAAAAAAGCAAGGTAAAATACAAGCGATGCGCCTACAGCTGTCTGCTAAAAGCATAACATTTTAGCATTAGGATACGAGACCTGCTACAGTGCATGGATGAGATCGCCTGAGTTAGGGCACATATGGGTGACTATAATCATGCCAATGGGGACCTCTATGCTGTTGCTCCATTCGAAAATTCTTGTGCTCCAGCTGCCTCATAGGTACGTGCTTTTTCCCATGCACATACAATATGGTAGGATCTTAAAAGGAACACCTTTAATTACTACTAAGAGCACAGATTACTACTAAGATTAGACAAGGAGATATCTACAATGATCGTAAGTCAATCAATGTCTGCCTAATGCATCATATCAGCCACCAATGTTTTTTTTAATGCGAAGATTTCTTGCAGTTATGCAAAACTGAATGCTAAATTGGTGTTCCATTTAAGAGTACCTTACTGTACCTCCGTGTTATCTCTAGAGCACCAGAAGGTTGTATTTCCCACAAAGTATTTTTTTTTTTCAGAATTGAATTGGTGCAGCAGAAAATGGGCTGCCACTCAGAACACAGACTGCAAGAGTACCTGAGTGTATCCAGCTGAGTTTAGCATAACTGTGAATTAGCAGGTAACTTGAAGCTACTGTGATGTGGCTGCTGATTACCTAGATTGTTAACTCTTGTAGCTGAAGGTGACAAAGGGACTACTTAGGTTTTTGAAAGAAACGGGCTTAGACAAGCGGCTGTGACAGTGATGTCACGTACCACGCAAGAGTGATGAACTGTGACTGACGATGTGTGTGCTGTGCTATGTGCTCTCCCTCTCTCCTCCCCATCTTTCATTCTCCCCCATCCCGGTCTCAAGTGTAGGGTAGCAAACCGGTTTTGCTAAACTGGTTAAACTCCCTGCCTTTCCTTCTCCACTCTTTCCTTCCTTCCTTGTGGACTAGCAATCATACGATACCCAATGTTGGGCCCAACTGACTTTTCCAAATATTATTTAAATGATTTTTTTGAATAGAACACAAATTGAACACCAAGAACAACATACAAAGCACACCTTTACCATGTTATGATAGGAACCCAATGAAAAAAAGTATAACAGCACTACTTACGTGGTTCAGCTGCCTCTGAAGTTTCTCATTGGTCGTCACAATGGCAACCTGTGCTTCTAGATCTTGGTGGACTGACCGGAAACCTGCACGTTCATCGAGGAAGGCAAAGAAAAAGACAGGTTTTGTGAAATATACTTGTTTGTGCGGACATTTAATGATTACACTAGGAGACCATGAGAGGCCTTGTAAAATCAAGCATCAGCGCAACAAGGCTCCCGAAAATAAGACTCCCTATCATGATTAAATATTTCAAATGAAGAATGACTGATATCTAGGAAAACCGGACGAGAAGACGTAGCGCTCTTCTACATATGTTAGATGAACCTTTGTTCCAGAAACCACTAGTTCAAATCGTGTGTCAAGCCCCATATAGTATCAACATTGTTATTATCATCATCATCATACTCATGTCCACCGCAGGATGAAGGCCTCTCCAATTGATTTGCAATTATACCCCTGTCTTGCGTAAACTGCAGACTACACATGCAAATTTCCCAATTTCATCACACCACCGAATTTTCTGCCATCCTCGACTGCGCTTCCCTTCTCTTGGTATCCATTCTGTAACTCTAATAGTCCAGTGGCTATGTGCCTTACGCATTGCATGGCCTCTCCAGCTCCATTTGTTTCTCTTGATGTCAACTAGAATATTGGCTATCCCTGTTTGCTCTCTGATCCTGTCTTCCTGTCTCTTAACGTTACACCTATCATTATTCATTTTATCGCTCACTGCGCAGTCCTTAACTTCTTGTCAAGCTTCTTTGTTAAACTCCCAAGTTTCTTCCCATTATGCCAGTGCTGACAGAATGCCACAATCACTGAATTTTCTTTTCAAAGAAAGCAGTAAAATAGCAGCCGTGACTTGGTAATGCCTATAAAATAGTCCTGAAGATTGTGCACATTAAAACAAAAAAGCAAGCTTCAGCATGATGATCTGAGCCTCAGGTGCTGTGTATCGGCCTCCTGTTTCAAAACGAGGCCTGTAGAAAAAAGCCCTCACCGAAGTTTGGCGAGCCAATGAAAGAGAGGCATGGCCATGGCTGGCCGTCTCTCCACAGCCACAGGCCCTTGCCGTGAAAAGTCCAGTGGGGCCGCTCGTACTCGCCAACCTGAACGTGACCGTGAGACGGCCCGACTCGCAGGAAGAACTGGCGCAGTAAATGCGTGTACACTGTCGGGATCACGCCACTGATGCCCTCGGCACCGTAGAAGCCGTTCACCTGCAAAATCCAGACGCATTGGTGCTGTTGGTCGTGTAGTTATTGATGCAAATACAGGGTGTTTCACTTAACTTGGGCCAAACTTTAAAAATATGCAAATGCCACGTAGCTGGGCAGAACCAAGGTAATGTTGTTTGCTGTTGCTTGGAGATACTCAGATTACTTTTTGCATTTCACCTAATTAGATAATTAGTAATTAATTAACTTCTCAATTATTATAATTACATTAAAAGTGCCAATGAGAAAATTGTAGAGAAACATGAGGAACTCCCGATACAGCTTCCTGTTGCTCAATACATGCAAAATAAAAGTGTTTTTCCCATCGTTCTTCTTCTTCTTTATGGGGTTTTACGTGCCAAAACTAGTTCTGTTAATGAGGCACGCAGTAGTGGAGGGCTCCGGATTAATTTTGACCACCGGGGGTTCTTTAACGTGCACTACAATGCAAGCACAGGGGTGTTTTGTATTTTGCCTCCATCGAAATGCGGCCACGGCGGCCAGGATTCGATCCCGCGACCTCATGCTCAGCAGCGCAACGCCTTAGCTACACGCAAAGTGCAATACACGCAATACATGCAAATACACGCAAAGTGCCTCAAGCAGCCAGTCGCACAGCAATTTTGGATGTATTCGCGGGCCTTTTTCCCCGCTTGGAAAAAACACTTTTATGTAGCACGTATTGAGCAACATGAAGCTGCATCAGGAGTTTTTCATGTTGCTCTACAATTTTCTCACTGACACTTTTTTATTTAATTATGATATTTGAGAAGTTGATTAAGACTAATTATATAGGTAGGCGGTATGCAAAAAATAATCTGAGTATCTCCAAGCAATGGCACACAGCATTGCCTTGGTCCAGTCCAGCAACGTGGCATTTTCATGCCAGCAAAGTGATTGCTGCAACCAAATGTAAAGCTGAAACACCACCACATGATAAGACACGGACTGGGGCTGTAAGTCACCTTTGGTGAAGCAACGAGGAGGTCGAAGCGTGAACTTTGATTGTTGAGAATTATGTTAGAGTAGCGCTCCGTGAGGTTGAAGTAGCCCGTTGCAAGCCGTAACGTTGATCTTGCTGGAGCATGGGCTAGCAATCGCTCGGTAACATCTTGGTCCTGCAAAGAAGCAATAAGAGAGAAGTGCTCTTTTCCTTTTTCTGTTCTTTTGAATGTTTAATGCCACATCTTACGAGCGAATACAATTAAAACTATCACTCAGAAATTTTTCGTGCTTGCTCTGAACTTCTTACATCAAATGTCCCAGTTCGGTGAGAGCACTCAGCAGTTCTTTCTATTGGGTCTTCAATATCAAGCTGCTTGCAAGTGAACTCAATGCTGCATATGAACATTTTCCATTTCCTTCTCTGGTTGTCTAAAAGGCCTAAAAGCCATGTTAAGCATATAACAACAACCAATGATCACTATGTGACAGTATATCAATTAAAGCATAAAACAAAAATGTGAGGTTTACTTAGCTGGTTTTATAAGCTGGTTTTATCCTGTACATTGCCTTCAACGACCTGAAATGTGTGACCTCCTGCAAAGGGACTGTAAGCTGCAGTACCATCACAGATGAAGGTTTAGTAAACAATAGGTGAGGTTAAAGAAACAATTCTTCACAACCTCAGCATGCAGTCTGAAAGTGAGTCATACAATATGCCCCTAATCTGCATGATCATTGAGGGGCATGTGCAAATTCTGGGCTTGCGATTTTTTTTGTAGCTCACATGTTCTGTAGATTTTTGAGAACTGTTCCGCATACCACTGAGCCCACAGAAAACTATCTCACCGATGTCATTTCCATAAAATCTAAAATCACAACTCATATTTACATTTATATTTGTGTTCAACCGCCACCATACATTTCATCTCGCATTAATCACTGCCAAAAGGTAAACATTCTGCACTGCAACACCGCTGGCTTTTCATATGTGTTTCTTCCCCAAGCGAGCAAAGACTGGAATAACTTACCCGCATCCCTTACAAGCATAACTGGCACCAATAACATTAAAACCGCACTTCAAAGTTTCATTTTATAATTAATGTTGTGATTGACAGATTGTTCCGAATAATAACTGTTCCTATGCCATTAAAATGAAATGATGTGCCACATGCAATTTTGTTTACCATTCTTACCATTTTGCATGCCATATGTTTGCCATGTATTGTATGAGCTACTTATCGAACACTTCTGGGACCATTTTTTTTATTAATTATTGACTTCTACATGTTTGCCTTTGACCTTCTCTATGAAAGTTTATTGCTTATTTGTATTTCGTATCTATAATCAAGTATGTGTTATTTGCCTCTGTACCTACCTTTGCCCCACCCCTCTGCAATGTACAACTGTAGCTTGAGGAAATAATAATAATAATAATAATAATAATAATAATAATAATAATAATAATAATAATAATAATAATAAACAAATACCTGAGTGATGCCTAGTGGCGCCATCTGGAGCAGTGGAAAGACCCAAGTGTCAGCCGAAGCGCCACCTCGGCTTGGTGCCGGAGCTGTCTCCCTGTTTGGCTTGATTAACTTGGACAACCGCTGGTTTGCAGCCGACACAAATTCTTGATGGTCACCTGAAACAGAGGTTTAAAAAAAAAAAAATACTCGAGTGGTGCAGTGGGACCATTTGCTCATTCCTTCAGGCACTGTGTACACACCTGTGCACGCCAAGACAGTGCATCAAAAGGAAAAGTGCGGGAAAAAAAATAATATTTAAGACGCGTCGTGTACTTCTTGAAACACCCTCGGTTGGGTCTGTTCTGCAAGTGAGAATAATATGCATAATGTGTTGTAGTAAAATGAGTTGGAAGGCAGACATACCCTCGGTGTCAGTATGTCGTCATGTATAGCAGGTTAACTTCTCTTGTTGTTTTTTCACAATGTTTTCCACAAGCCATACCTTTCAAGTGGCTGGATGGGTGTTTTCCAAGCACGCCATACATAAAATAGTTGGTGTTCTCATATCTGCCATTCCTAAGGAGAGTTGTCACATGGAGACTCAACATGCTGCAAACTTGACAAAACTCACTGAAGAATTACAAATTCCTAATCCGATCTGCAGCTGTACACTTTTCGTGATTCTGAAGATGCAAGAAATGTACGTAGTGAAAATAAATTTTCAGTTCATGGACAGAATTAATTGGTGCCTGAATAGGTTAAACCTATAGTAGCTATCAGCGCAGAAATTGATGCAAGGACAAGAACGACTAGAACGTGGACAGAGCGCTGTGCGTATACATTCTAGTCGTTTCTTGTCCTCGTCTGTGTATGCGGCGTTGACAGGTAATATGGGTTTGCAATTACAACTCAGCCAGATCGGCACTGTATAAAGTTACAAAACTCCATCTAAATTTGTAGCTGCAGCCCAAACTTATTTTTGCTGCCTGTTGTCACGTGTTCCTGGCTCTAGCACGCTGTCACAGAGAGTATGAAATGAGGCAAATGTCATTTGCCCGGGACTGTGCCTGTTTGCTTCTGTGCCAAGCCTATCGACCTAAGGCAGCAGTGATCAATTATCATACCAATTGTCAATCGGTCCAAACTTTTGTTTTGTGTTCTTTAATGTCAGCCCCTTTAATGGTTGCACAATGGGCAATAAAGGAGCTTGTAGTGGAAGGCTCCAGATCCGTAATTTTGACTCCCTGGTGTTATTTAAAGGGACATTAAAGAGAAACCTGTAAAAACCCCATGTGTGGTTGACAGTACACTGAAATAAACAAATAAATTGTAGCGAAGCGTTGAAACCCTGAAGTGGGTCGTCCGCTCCAGCGCCTTGAAGTGGGTCTCCTCCAGTACCTTCTAGTGGGTCGTTTCCTTCTGCTCTCGAGCGCCGCTCGTGCTGAGAGTCCGTGCTGCGCTTTTTGGACAGTTGCCCTTGCGCTACTTCAAGTGCCGTCCAATAAACATCCTTATAAAATAAATAAAAGTAGGTTGAGCTTAGTAAATTACCTTTCGAAAATACTAAGGAAACAGCCACTTTTACCATGGGAAGAGGCTTGGCAAGCTAGTAAAGACGCAAAAAATGAAAGACAGGTGGCAATGCCACCCTGAACGTCTCGCATGAGCTCACCGTGACATCCAGTTAATTTTTTTATTGTTAAAGTAATGATACATAAGAGAGTGTTAGGTTAGGGGATGCAAGCCGTCCCAAGCATTGGGGGACGCAAACCGCCGGGAGTACAAAAGAACGCAACGCGAGCACAAAAGAATGCGAAGGACCCACAATGGACGCTCGGGTAGGGCTTGTGTCCCCTAACCTAAAACTATCTATCGCATTCTAAAACAACCAAAGACTGAAATTAGCAAGTTTCAGGAACATTTACAAAAACAAAAACATTTCAAAAACATCTTTGAGCACAATGGCCTGTAATGCGGAAAAATAATCTGAAATACATGACATCACACTGATGTACCAGCGCTCAGGTTTAAATTTAAAAGAATGAAATTTAATGAACGAAATTCTGACCCTAAATTTCGGTGCCAATAAACAATCTAATTCTCTGAAATCAACGAAAATGACATTTTCAAAGAATACTCAGTCATTCTAAACTGACTCAGTGTTTGTCCTTAGTATCTATTTAACATGCAGCTAAAGCATGGTACACAATTGTCGTTGCAATCGACCCCCATCGGAATGCCGCAGCTGTGGGAGGGAACTGAACCCGTGACCTCACGCACTGCAGCAGAACACCACGGCCCCTGAACCTCCACAGTGAGTAACATCTCTTTCCCACATGGAAGACGTGTGATGACCATTTTACGCTTTTTTTTTTCCTCTCTTTTCTTTCTTTTTCAAATTCGTTTTTGTCTGTTCCACTAGCTACCTTTGAAAGGATGAACTTTGAAGCTGGGATGAACGCAAACAGAGTCGTCCCCTTGGAGCTGCAGAGAGAACGACGACACTGTCTGCACGACATGAGAAAAGTAGTCGGCAAGGTGTGGACAGTCGCGGAAGACGACGTAGCGGTCCTGCCGGTTCCTGAAGTACTGGTCGCTCAAATTGGCCCTGTGAGAAAGGAAGAAAGAAAAAGATAAAAGGAGAGAGAGAGAGAAAGATGCAAATTTTACGCTAATGCAGTTTGTACACTCTATGACACCCATACTTGAACCTTCACCAGACTTGGGTACAGAGAATACAATGAAGCCCTTCTAAGATGACCATGAAGAGAACACTATTCATTACAAATTCAATTTATATACATACTAGTGATGCAAAACTATTAACAAATTGACTAACAATAGTATTTGTTAGTGTAAAAAAGATTATCAATAGTATCAATAACACTCTCTAGAGTATTACGATATTTCGATATGAATATGTCGATAGTGTAACAAAAACTATTGACAGTGGCACTACATATAGATAATATTGCCACAATTAGGTAGTGAGAGTGCGATCGATAGTTTTGCAATTGCTGAATAGCGATATCACCAAAAATTTTTCGATAATTGATTATCAGTAACGCTCAGTTCATGCAATTTGGAATAGGGAAACGTCGCAAAGTTTACGTTGCAGTGTTTAGCTGTATACCTTGTGCAATTTTACATTATCAATAGTGTGCTTGATAGTGCTACAGGTACCAATAGCATGCTATCGATAATGTGCTGTCAATGGTACTATTGATGGTTCCTGAACTAATTGGTAGATGATTACCTATCGATAGAACTATTGATAGTTTTGCATCACGAATACACACATAATGATGATCATGCCTGAATATTCGTCACTGTAAGGTACAAGTAACACGGAGCCTTTATAAGATGAACCTGAATCTCGTCTTACAAGAAGTTCTGCTAAACAGAATCACCTTACAAGTAGTTCTGCATGCTAAACAGAATCAATGAAAAACTAAACGGGCTAGGTGGAAAATACTGGAAGTAGCCTTTTCCACACTATTTGATTGCCCTACAAGATGGCTGGCTTCCCGCTGAAGGTAACATTGTGCCGAGAGTAGGCTTGCAAGCAGCAAGGATGTAGTGACGAAGAGATGGTGACAAGGATAGTGGTGCCCACCTTGTGTTCCTGCTTTATTTCCACTTCTAGGACGACTTCCGCCGCAATGTGTGGGTCAAACGAGACATGTTGAGAAAATGTGCTTATTGATGCTATACCCGTTCAGCTTACCAAGGAATTTGTATTGATAGGCTTAGCGTTAAATGCATGTCAGCCTGGAGATTACTGTCAGAAAGAAAAAAAGACACCCTTGGAGGACTGCAAGATGTGCAATAAACCTTACTATCCGCAATCCTCAGTACTCCTCTTCAAGCACTCGGCCATTACTAACAGGTGTGGTAACACACCTAAAAAAAGAGAAATGAAAATCAGCAGACAATGGCAGGCATAAATCACCTGCTCACCCACTGAGGATGAGGGTGTCGTCAAACAGGTAGACCTTGAGGTGACTGAGTCCAAGCGTCTCGTTCCAACGTGCCGGTAGCAGCCAGCGTACGAGGCCGCGGAGCCGCGGACTGTGGTACAGTGCCACCTGTGAAAGATGAGTGCTGGTGTGCAGGTTCCTCCCAGTACTAGAAATGCTTGCCTGCTCACTCCAATTCATGCTCTCAATAGACGAAATTTCAGTAGAGTCAAACCTTGAACATGTATATTACGAATTATTGGATATAACTGAGTAAAGACAAAAATTTTCTTGCCAATATCAGCCCGTACGTGTACAACAAATATCAGATATAACACGGACAATTTTTTGTCAGTTGCTGCTTCACTGTTGCGATGGTTGGCTGCACAGCCTTTAGGATCAAGTTGTGCATTGCACAGATTGCATTAACAGGGGTTGATGAAAATACAGCAGATTCCTCCTAAATGAAACTCGAGGGGACAGAAAAATGCTGTTCCGCTTATCCGAAGTTTCATTCAAGCGAAGAACACACGAAATCGCCAACAATCACTTTATTCGAAAAGCGTCCAAGTGTTTTGACATTACTTTCGTGAAAAGAAGAGACCTTACTATGCTCTGCTTCTAACATTGTAGCTTCTTTTGCGTAAGGCTGTGTTCATGCGCGGAAGGATTCCCAAAGGTTTGGAAACGTTCTTGCATTCAAATTTAATAGTGCTGCAGACTCTCAAGTGCATCTCTTGCCGTCGGGTCCCTAAAACTAATGTGCACTGCACCAGTTGGATTTAATTTTCTTCACTATTTATAGCATCGCCATTTGGCATGTTTTTGGACTTTTCCTGTTCCATACACCCAGTAGGTGGCAGTTTTGGTCAAAGTTCCGTTTAACCGGATTTCAGGAAAATATGGGTTCCGTTTAACCCAAGTTTATTTACATTATGCCTATGGGTTGCCAACCAGAGCTGATACCATTGTTCCTTTTATCTAGTATTTTTGTTTAAGCGAATTTTGTTTATCTGGAATCCAGTGTAATAAATCTTCCAACAATTCAAGAAACATGCCTACAGAAAAAGAAAAAAAAGTAATTCTACAAATTGTTGTGATTATAGTGTGTCTAAAGCAGAACGAGATCAAGAAGTATATGACTCTTGGAGAGCACCACTAATTGCAAATAGTACTTTTGCTAACCTTGTGTAACGAAAGTAATTATTTTATGCAAACTGCAACTTGATTACACCAGCTATAATTCCTCTATCACTTATAGTCTACACATCTTCTGACACAGTCAAACGAATTATCAGATTTAAGGAAGTAAATATAACATTTTATCGCCGGTAACATATCAGCGGGCAACGAATATATGCTTACAATGAATATCGGATATAACGAAGGTACTTTCACATTGCACGTGACTCAGTTATAATCAGGCTTGATTGCGTTTTTTTGCTAGCCGGAATTTTTCAATTACCAGAGACTAATGAAATGGACAGTCTCAATTTTTTTCCCACTGCTTTCTTCAACTGAAGTGTTCATCACGGGTAGGCCACAAACCTGAACTTGGCTCAGGGATTCTGCAGGTTCGCCGAGGCCACCACTGCTGCTCGAGGGGCCACCAAACTCTTGCAGCAGGGGCATCAAGAGTGTGCGCGAGTTTACCTCGCCTCTCGATCCCCTGGTGTAATCTAAGAGCACGCGAATCTCCACGTTGCGCCTGGCCGCCGCGTGCAGTTCCGAGACCTGTGTCAAGAGTTTTTACAGCTTGAACTCTGAGGAGCCTGATAATGTTCACTACTTATAACAGACCATGGACGAATTATGGTATCCAAAAGCTCATATTTAACATACCATAGGCACTAAACTCTCTTACTGTAATTCTTGAGCTCGCACATGAAAACTGCGCTCCAAATCAATTGAACAAGTGCCTTCATGACATTGTATTTAACCCTGTAATGCCCAATGTATAACTTATGCTGGGCTGAATAATTGACACCTCGAAATGGTATTTAAGCATGAGAAACTTAGCTCATAGCCTATAGCAGCATTTTTTATATGCCGGAGCGAGCTTGCAGTAGTGTATTGTTCAGCAAGCCAATTACTAATAAGATTTTCAGTAGCTTTTTTATTCAAATAAAATGTCATGTTTTTTGTACAGATGTACTCTCTATGGCCAGAAACAATGGCAGACAAGTTATTTCCTTGTTGGGAAAGTGTACTTGGGCATTACAGGGTTAACAGTACATAATTTCTAACATGGTTTGTTTAGGTTTTTTTAAAGTAAACAGCTTTCTTTGTCTCTTTCACCTCTTATCGTTGTTAGTCAGACTTGGAAATGAAAATGTTTGTTTGTTTGTTCATTCACCCACTCGCTCGTTCCGGCTATTCGCTTACACTATCATTGTTAATGGTTTCTGCACAATTTTCTTCTTCTAGCTATACTTTCAGGTTTCGTTTATCTGCGAATTTTAATACTATATAGTCGATTTATTTTGCCTTGCATTCATTTTGTGCGCTGCAGTGTAGTCAGCTGTAATTTTTCTTCCTTTATTTGATTCTCAGACAAGGAATAAGAGGAGTCTGAGGCTAAAGCCAATAATTTGCCTGACTTCACTACCGCCCTCTTTACACAGTGCATATGACATCGAAACATATTCTGTTTATGAGTCCCCACAGCTGTAGACGCATTGGTACATGTCCAGAACAAGAATTCAGAAAAAAAAAAAAGACGTAAAGTATCTGCTTGACATAACATACAACAAAGCACATGCACATCAATTTACAAGTACAAAATATCAGTTATAATAAGAAAGTATCAAATCTTGAGAAATGCAACACAAATTAAATGTATACACATCAGATACACTACATAACAAGGTGATAATCGAAACGTTTCCCACATAGCAACGACTGTGCAATACAAATAATAAGTACAGTGTGATGGATGTGGCTAAAACAAAAGAAGAAGAAGAAGCAAAAAAAAAAAAAAAAAGGAAAAAGCACATACGCTCAAACAAAAGAAGCCAAAAAAAGAAGATTTATGTGATCACAGCAGGTGACATCAACGTGAAATGTCCATTCCTTATGATTTTATTTTGTGTAGGAAGGTCAGGTCTTAAGTGATGTTCTGCCTTTTGCCTTCCTTGCTTGATTTGTAACCAACGAACCAAAATAATAATAATAATATTATTATTATTAATGAACAATGATGCATAGCGCAGAAAGCTGAAATGCCAACACAGTGGCATAAACACAGATATTAAAGAGTAAGCCTGACTAGCAAATGTTTATTCTTTCCGTGCGATCACACATTTAAAAAGCAGTAAAAAGAAACAAGAGAAAAGAAAATCCCCCCTTCTCAACACATTATATATGCTTAATATGACCCACCATCATATCTGAATTTACCAGATTATAATGTGACCAATGGCTGATGGCATCTTCAGCCTCAAATGTGTCTCAAAAGTTTGAAATGGCAACTGCCCCACCTAGGCATCTTCTCCAGAGTCTTAAGGTGTGCAAAGTGCAAATTTATCACACATTTGTTTGAGTTGTTTACATTACTGCTTCACCCATTCAAGATAATAGGAACCATGTTTACTTTTTCGTAATGCACATCAGACGGCAAACAAAGTAAGTGTTTCCGAGTACTCACCAGGTCTTTCTCGAGTTCCCCATTGCCAAGGTAGAGAGAGGCCAATACGATACGTTTGCTCGCAGACGCCGCCAGCTTCTGGAAAGTTGGAAGGAGTGGAAGAAAGAGTACATCTGGTGTTCTGACATTCTCCTTTCTAATGTACGACTCATCTCACTTGAAGCAGAAGGGCAGAGAAAGAGAGAGAGAGAGAGACAAAACTGAACCACTTCTTGCATTGGTGCTTCATAACAGTAATTGAAAACGCAAAGACACACCAAGCTTTTGACAATATTGCTCCCCTAAAGCACTAGATGACAATTGTATGTCAAGAAGACATATACTTTGCATACACATGCAACCTTCAATTGTAGTCAGGTAACTGATTGTGGTTGAGATGCATCAATCCTCTGGAATTTACCTCCCTGCTCAAAATGAAGACAAAAATTTTCTTTCAGCTTTGAAAAGACATCTTCAGGCTAGCATTTGTCCTCAACTTGCGTAGTAAATACATTTATAAAGAGATTTACACATTGAGGTTATCTTGTGCTCGCATCTTTACAATCTCGCTGCTTTGATCCCTACATGGAATGTGTGTTCTAGATACCTCACTGATTTTATTTAGTTTGCACTGCCACTGTATAGCCTGCATTATATATAAATACATGCTTATGCTAGTTGATTATTTTGTACTGTGACTATATAATACAGTCATACCGTTTTGGTTTGATATAATGCCAACGATTACTCGAAGTGCACATTAATTTGTGCTTTTATTGCGAACTTATGTTGCACCGTGTTTTTGTATGGATACCAACTGGCCCGCAGCTAGGGATCCAGGGGATGTTGTGTCCTGTCAAATTCTGATGAAGAATAAACTGAACTGATGAGACCTAAAACAACATAATGCTGAGCAAGATGGCAGGAATTCATGGCACAGAAAGGCAGGCATACAAAATGCAGACAAAAGAGGAATGAGATGGAATAAGTCTGGCATTTGTACTTTCTTAGTTAGCAGCACCCCATATACCTTGAGATGCTCATAGAACTGGTTTGGTTCGTGCAGCACGGTGACACTGTCGCCCGAAATGGTGAAACCGGGGCCGAACTTCCATAGCCAGTGGAAGTCCTCCATGGTCCCCGACGACTCCATCGATGGTTAGCTGCAGTCCAGGCTGAAATTAAAATCGAACCTTTAGTCCAATTATTTCTTGCAGATGGATGCATAAATAAAACTAATTACATATACAAAAGAACGAGGTCGGCAACATTTAAGCGCCATTTCTAGCCCATGCTTAATCACTACAATAGCAGCTCATTTCTGAGTTCCACATTGGTGAACTGCAGTTACACAAGTGAAACTATTGCTGCTGGTTCTCAACTGGAATGAACCGGTCTGAAGTGGTCCCATTTGAAAACTAACCAACTGGTCGGCCACGAGTTTAAACTGGTTCCTGTAGAGAGCTCCTGGTCTTGAACTAGGAATCTTCTCAGGCTGGAACTGGTAGTTTATTATACATACATGCGTAGAGAGCGTACGCTCTTTGCGCATGTATGTAAATTTTAAATCAGAGCCAGATTGTCAAGGTGTCTACGCAAGAAAAAAAAAATGTAACCTTTTTTTGTCCGCGGTTTAAGTGTCAATAAGAACCACGCTGTTCAATGATCTAGCCTCGTCTATATCAATTAGATTAGTGCTTACATAATTTTGCAAGCTGATATGATTTTCCGCAACTGGGAATGAATAGAAAATTACAAACGGACACAATTTCGCATAAATCACGACTCGGTCAACGCCAGGCCGGACAACGAATGTCAATTTGGAACCAAGACCTTTGTGGAGCTGTCAGGCTTTCCTCTCAAAAGAGTGAGCTGTAAGCGGGCGCCTAGCTTTTACTGCACCACAAGCGCGAATACTTTCGCTTAGCTCAGCTGACACGTCCGTCGCAGTTAAAGCGCTGATCCAGGAATTTCACGTCTAGGGTCCACGTTCAACATACGATAACGTGAAACAACAAGACGCAAAGATGATTCCTAATTACCTTTTCAGGAGCAGTACGTGTTACGAATTGTGGAAGCATGGTGAAATGACGCAATTGCATAGCGCTGCAGTTCCTGAGTACTACGTAGGTATGAGCCACGTTCCAACACGCAAAACGTAGTGTGTCCTTCAATCTGTTATTAATTGAGTGCCTAACTACCTCTGTACTGAGCGCTACGTTTGGTTCAACTCACGGGACACCGAAAATGAAGCAAAACGATGAACTTACACGAGAAGTGCCGGAGCGAGCACGCTTCTACCAGCAGAAGACACCGTAGTTCGCGAAAAAAGCGTGAGAGGTCTCTAGCATCAATAGCACTCCTAAACAAAACCTAAACTAAAACAAAGCAATAAGCATTTGTCTATAACAAAAAACTTATAAAACTAATTTTACTTTTGTTATAATTACATAAAAGTGTTGTTAGCGCTTAACGTTTACTCATTAAGCAAGCCAAGAGAGTAAAGACAATCCATCAACCAAGTCGCTACGAGCCGTAACTTGTTCCGCGCGCCTGAGTGCGTGTTCGTGTTGTTACAATTTGTTGTCGTGCTTCACGGTAACGGAGAATCCTGCTGACTGTGACTCGCTCATGGAACGACAGCTATCGGGTACCTCTGCAACGGAAAATACGGTCACTGACGGTAAAATGTAACACAAACGTCCGCGGTTTGCGACCGTCTCGCTCCAAAGTGCGATCTCCGACAATCTTTCCTTCCAGCAACGGTGGACGCTCTTCCGCAGAGAAATGTCGGAGGCTCGCTTCTGCATCGAGTACGCCAAGCGGGGAACTGCGGGGTGCAAGAAGTGCAAGCAGAAGATCGACAAGGAAGTGCTGCGCATCGGCAAGATAGTGCCGAACCCGTTCACCGACAGCGGCGGAGAGATGAAGCAGTGGTTTCACGTTGAATGCATCTTCGAGCAGCTCTCGCGGGCCCGCGCGACCACGAAGAAGATCGAGGACGCCGGTGACCTCGAGGGATGGAGCGAGATCGGCCAGGAGGACCGGAAGATAGTGCTCAAGCACATCGACGAGCTGTCGGAGAAGTTCGGCGCTGGAAGCCCCGGTAAGCGAAAGGCGAACAACGCCGGCGGCGGTGGAACTCCTTCCAAGAAGCTGAAACTGCAGGCGACTCTGACTCCTCAGGGATCGGACGATACCGAGGAAAAACTCGATCTGGAGGAGCTGGAAGCGTCGCCGCTGCCGAGGAAGTCGAGTAAGGACGATGCCTTTAAGGAGTTCCGCAAGCTCTGCGCCGCCATCGCCGAAGAATCGACCTACACGGGCAAGACGGCGATCGTCGCGAAGTTTTTCAAAGAAGGCAGCACGCGCAAGGGTTTCACGGGCGACCTCTGCCTCTGGGTCAAGTTCCTCTTGCCCATGGTCAACAAGCGCATCTACAACCTGCAGAGCAAGCAGCTCGTCAAGGTGTTCAGTCGAATCTTCGGCAACGGCTGCCTCGAGGAGATGATCGAGGACCTGGAACAGGGCGACGTGGCGCGTACCGTCGGCGCGTTCTTCGAGAAGTACGGCTCCCCGGCCGACAAGAGCACGCTGACGATGCAAGACGTCGACGCCTACCTGGAGCGCCTGTCACGGCTCACCCGCGAAGACGACCAGACACAGCTCCTGAGGTCCTTGAGCGCTCGCTGCACGGCAAACGACCTGGTCATGGTCGTCAGGCTCATCAAGCACGACATCCGCATAAACTCCGGACCCAAGCACATCCTGGAGGCGCTGCACCCGGACGCGTACCAGGCGTTCCAGGCGTCTCGGAACCTTGAGGACGTCGTGAGGACCTCCAAGGAAGGGAACGTCAGCGTCTCGGCGAGCCTGATGACGCCGATGATACCGATGCTGGCGGAGCCCTGCGGCTCCGTGGACGACGCCTTCGCCAAGTGCCCGAATGGCTTGTACGCCGAAATAAAGTACGACGGCGAACGGGTCCAGCTACACAAGAAGGGCTCGGAGTTCTTGTTCTTCAGCAGAAGCCTGAAGCCGGTGTCGGCACACAAGGTCCAACATCTTAAGGACTTCATTCCGAAGGTATGAAATCCTCAGTTGCTCGGTGTAATTCAAGGACATCCATAATCTAGCCATTGTGATGCAAGCTGAAAAAAGGTCAGCTAAATCTCTTACCATTACAAAGCCATTTGCACTGTGAACTTGCTTGTGCTATGTAGAAGTAGTAGGTGCACTATTATTAGTTCATTACACAAGGTGCCAACAAAATGAAGTGCTTGAGCACCATTGCTCAAGGACGTCTTCACTCGCTATTTAACTACATTCAGCAAGTTTATACATTTGATTTTTATTAGGGAAAGCAGGTGCGTTCACACTTGCAATATTTAGATAGGGCATAGTTTGGACATGGCATAACTGCCTTTTTCTGATGGACAGCTACAGTTCTGCTCATTGTGACTGGCAATGTGACTGCTACAGTTCTGTTGACTTGTGAAGTGATTGTAGACCTGATGCATGTGGCAAGTCCCATGGCCATTGCATTTATCAATTTTTTTTTCTTCCCCACTGTTCACCAACTTCACCTGTTTCTGTGGATGTCCTTGCCTGCAGGCTTTCAAGCACGGCCATGACCTGGTCCTCGACAGCGAAATTCTTATGGTGGACACACACACGCAGAAGCCACTGCCCTTTGGAACACTAGGAATCCACAAGCGGGCAGCCTTCAAAGATGCATCTGTGTGTCTTTTCGTCTTTGATTGTCTTCACTACAATGGCAAAAGCCTACTGGATCGGACACTGCGCGAGCGCAGGGAGATCCTACAGGCCAACATGACACCCATCAAGAATCACGTCGTGTTCAGCGAGCAGCATGTGATCACGACACGCGAGAAGCTGCGGGACCTCATCAATGACGTCCTGTCTCAGGGCCTGGAAGGGCTTGTGCTCAAGAACCCTGATGGCATTTATGAACCAGGAAAGCGCCATTGGCTCAAGGTTAAGAAGGACTACCTTAAGGTGAGCATTGAATGTTGCAATTCTAGCTTGTCCGTATCCACAAGAGTGAGTAACTGAGTAATGGAATACTGGACACTCAGATGCAATCGCCAGGAGCACTAGTGGCACCACATTCAGCTAGGGCACACTATAATTGCAATGACTTTGTTCTAGTTATCTGCTGGTGCGATAGCATCAGCAGGAACAATCAGTTATTCATATATTGCTTGCACTGACGTCATTCTAGCTGCCATGTTGGAGGACCAGTACGGTGAGAAGCTGTGTCCATTGGCGTCTCGAGCGTTGGTTCAGCCGTTCTGCCATGGTTCTGGCACAGGTGGCAGTAGTGTTCTGATGTGCCTCTGTGACATTGAAGCACATTTTTCATGCGGACTTTTAAGATAAATCATGCTTCTGACACCATTGCAGCAGCTGTACAACAGAAAGTGATTATCCGCAAAGAAAATAACATTTGGATGCCAGAAGTTTCTCTTGTGGATAAATGACAGGGATAAAGTGGTGAAATTGACACGACCTCCCAGTCTGTGCACTTATTGGCACAAAATCGGTCACCACGCTTGGTCACCTACACCATGAGCTGTGATTTAAAGTAAAATGTAAGAAAGTTTACAAATTATGCTGCATTTCTTATGTGTCAAGGTTTGCCACAAAGGACCCTGTCCCTGCCCATGACTTCATAGTTTCCACAATGTGTCATTCATCACAGGAGGCTAATGTGTGAATATTAAGGCAATGGTGCTATGGATGGCCCTTTTCACTGTACATCAATTTCTTTTACTCTTCAGCTTATTTTGGTAAAAGGCGCATAATTACTGCTTTACAAGGGAAAGCTGTTAGTCTTGTTGAGTTTTGTGTTCCTTCAAGCATATTACCTTATTGCTACATGCAGGGTGGTAGCATGGCGGACTCAGCTGACCTCGCGGTGCTCGGAGCATACTTCGGCACTGGAAGCAACGGTGGCATCATGTCCATCTTCCTGATGGGCTGCTGGAATCCGGCGACCGGTCGCTGGTGCACCGTCACCAAAGTACATGGCGGCCACGATGACAAGACGCTGGAGCGACTCCAGACAGAGCTTGAGATGAAGAAGATATCGCGGCAGATGGAGCGGGTGCCGGCGTGGCTCGATGTTGAGAAAGTTCTGGTGCCGGACTTTGTTGCTAAAGACCCGGACAGCACGCAGGTCTGGGAGATCGCTGGTGCAGAGTTTACTCGGGCTGAGGTGCACACCGCAGACGGAATCTCCATCCGCTTCCCCCGAGTCACGCGGATCCGGACGGACAAGACACCGAAGGAGGCGACAACGCTTCCGGAGCTGCGCAAGATGTTTCAGAACTCCAGGGCAAAGCCGTTTGACTTGGGCCTTGGCGAGGATGAAGACAACAATGGTGTTGCAAATGTTTCGTTTGCCTCGACAGATAAGTTTTCCTCGCTGGAGAAATCCAGTTCACCAAGAAAAAACAATTCTTCAAAAAGATCTGATTCTCCAAAACAGACCCCCTCGTCAGTTTCAAGACAACAGCCTTCACCTGCCAGGAAGCGTCAAGCAGAAAGAGCATTGAAAAATGACACCAAACCGGAGGTGCCTGCAGGAATGAAGAAGAAGCTTTGCGACTTTCCTGACGTCTTCACGGGTGTTCGAATGTGTCTTCCTCAGAGTAGGCTGCTGAGAAGGTACTTCATTGCCTACGACGGTGCGCTTGCAAAGAGTGAAAGTGACAGTGTGACCCACATGTTGTCGTCACCGAATGTGGGTGTTAGACAATGTGCACGTTCAGTGAAGATCGTTACCATAGATTGGCTTTGGGACAGCATAAAGCATCAAAAACGTCAGGATGAAGCGAGGTACTCTGCATGAACACAGTTCTTGTTTTTGAGCCTCTAACTTCTGCTTTTGAAGCTGTGGTCTACACGTGCAGAGTCTGACATTGAAGTTCACAAACTTGCAGTGCTGAACTTTCTGAATTCTGCTATATCCTTTATGAATGGGGCAGTGGCCTTCAAAGAAGCCTCGCGTAGGAAAATTTGTACATTTACAGTACCGCTGTGTTTGTGCACCAATGTACTTATGCAGTTTTTCTTGTAGAACTGCTTTTGGAGTCATTCTTGTGTTCTTCTAAATGTCCTTATTGATGTCAAAGCATGTTGTTTTCACTGCTGCCTTTATCTCTGGAAGCAAGAGCTATGAAGTGCCTATAAGCCTTCCTTTATGCTGGGGTTGAAACTGGAGCAAGCTTTCACAGCGAAGCTGTTAACCTCTAGCCCCCGTACGCATCCCCCACATGCATTCCCAGGGGGGGTACTCTGGGCGGCTTACGTTTGTATCGGGGACATGGCGCGTGGACAGGAATGGAGACAGGTAGGGGAGAGGGGGAAATAGTGGGGCTATGGCACTTGTGCATGTGGCCTGCACTTCTGTGGTTATAACGTCATGCACGTCGGAGGTGCCGGTGCGGCTGCAGAACCGTTGTGGCAGATGCATGTGTGAGGGGGTGACGGCGGCGTCGCTTGTGTCGGCGTAGTGTGGTGCCGTATGAAAAAAAAAGAAACGTATGATTTCATAATGTATGCAGCCTAAAAGCTTCGCTGGTTTTCTGTCCCCATATGAATGTTGCGGTTCCATGAATTTTTATTATTATTATTATTATTACATGCAGGGCATGAATGTTCAAAGTGGCAAGGTTAGGAGGTGGAAACTGAAAGGGCACCGAGTGCATATGTATAGTATGGTTCATTTTAACGTGAATGAGTTAAGGGCCCCGTGTCAGAAAATCCGGTGTCGGCGCAGGCGCATCGGCGTCGTTGGCAGAAATAATCATCCCAAACCACCCCGACCGCACAGGCCCTCCGCGTGGCGCAAGGCATTAGTGAACAAAATTGAATTTCTCAAATTAAAATCCATCAGAAAATCGTAAAGTACGACTTAACCACAACCTACAGATGTGATAGTGTCAGATTGTAATTTGAATACACGAGAAAACATAATTCTCTTACGCCAAAACTCTTACACAAATCCCTTTTCTAGCATTTCTACAATTCATACGGTGGTGCACCGTGGTTTCTGCCTTGCAAGAACACCTTCCAGATGGCACTTGCCTCCTTGGCAGCCGCGCGCAGAGGCAAAGTTGGACGTTGGACAAAAAATCTGTAGTTGCCGGGAAGCCTGATAAGTAGCCAGGGATCTTTGAATGCTATCGCGTTCCACTCTTAAAGGCGAAGCTTAAGCTTGTCCAAGTTTTTTAAAAACATCAGCAAATTAATTAGTACTATTTTGAAACTGATTAATTTTACTTTTGGCATAAACGTTTGCTTTTGCTAGTTTAAATGTACCTAACGCATCACACCAAGTGTTTTTTTGTTTTTGAAATTGAGTCATGTTGATTTGAACACTATGTAATTAGGTGTCCATTTTACAGGCCAACTGCAAAGAAATTTTACTTTTGCTAAATTGGTTATAGATGAGCTGTATATACCAATGAAGCAATCTTGGCAAAGCTGCAGGGCTGGTAGTTGTCTAATTTTTTTATTAACAACCTTTAAATACCATCTTGGTAGATTATACGTGCACCTGGTGGTTAGCGGATATGACGCAACTCACAAAATTTGGTATTTGTTTTCCCTGCCATATGGTACAGTGGTGACCCTCAAAGCATTAAGGGTGGGCTGTACTGTATGTACAACGTAACGCATAAAGGACACATGTACAAGAAGGAACGATGGGACACACAAGGCGCTAGTGTGTGCCATCGTTCTTTCTTGTGTTCGTGTCCTTTGTGCGCAACATTGTACATACTTATGGCATACCAACAGGCCCAAGAAGCTACCTTAGTGTACTGTATATAATGTGTGTTGCATAGATAGGACTGCGTGGTCTTCCTGCTAAACAGCTGGGTCATTCACGCTCAAGTTTTGCACAGAGGTACTGCTTTGAAGCGAGGTTAGCTTAATGTATTATGTTAGTATTACTTATCAGTTCTAGATAATCTTCAGAATAATTCTGAAGTCCATTGAAAGTCTGTGTTGTCTGTGGCAACGGCACTGAAAGCATGTTGATTTCACTGCCCTGGAATGGTGGCGGCATCTGACATGGTTCTAGTGAACATTACGTTTTCTTCTAAGCCGTAACAAATTGCTAAGCACGAGGTCGCGGCATCGAATCCCGGCCACAGGGGCCGTATTTCGATGGGGGCGAAATGCGAAAAGACCCGTTTACTGAAATTTAGGTGCATGTTAAAGAACCCCAGGTGGTCCAAATTATTACGGAGTCCCCCACCACGGCGCGCTTCATAATCAGATCGTGGTTTTGGCACGTAAAACCCCATAATTTTTTTTTAAACAGATGGCAGCACCATACCGTGGCAGTGGATAGAATAACATCGCCACAGACACCCACTTCGAACCTATTGTGGGCTAAACTTATAAGTAATACTCATAAAAATGGTATTAAATTACACTCTCGTTCATGCTCAAACTTTGCACACGAAGGACCTAGCGGTTTAGCAGGAGCATTTCTATTTATGCAACACACCGTATACAAGTGCATGTATGCTTGTTAGAGGTGTGCGAATATTCAAAACTTTCGAATAACGAATAGAATAGAAATTGAATAGTCACTATTCATAAATACGAATATATTTCAAACACTTCTTGAATATTTTAAAACGTCAACTGCACCCATATAAACATAAAATTGGAGCAAACGTACGGTACAATTTCACCCCCGCGAGCATAGTATAGACATAAAACATGAGAACTTGTGTAGTGGTGCAGGCAACTTCACTTAGGTAGCCATACTTTACAGGCTGTACAGCAATCATTCGCACTCTCTGAAGAGCCCTGTACATGTGAAGAAACTACTTGCAGCCTTCTATTGCCCCATTTGTGCTTTTAATAAACAATGCTTCATGACGTGCTATGTAAGGACAGAAACTTGCTAACTTTAAGATTACTGGGATGTGAACATCGTTTTGTATTATTTATGATAACAGCTGTTCATTATTTGAAATGTATTCAATATTCGATTTGCTTGGCTTCTGGCAGTATTTGATTTGTATTCAATTCGGTTTAAAAAATCACTATTTACACACCCCTAATGCCTGTGTATTTGTGTGTACGTGATTGTGCGTGTGTGTGAAAAAGATCAATTGTACTTATGTTAAGACCTTTTTGCATTTAGTTCAAAGTTGCACCTTATGCACTTTTTCAGTCTCCTTTTCTGGCCTTTGTCAGTTTGTGTATCTACGTCCAGAAGAAGGTTTTTTCTTTAAAACTAAAAGCTCATTAACTAATGAAACTATGTCAGTGAGTGTGTTGTCCTGGCACGAAACCTATTTGGCCATTACATAGATTTGTTCCATAGTACATTACATAGTACTGAATTAGTAACATAAGTTACTAATTCACTTAGGCAACAAGCATGTAGAGCTTGTAGAGGTTTTTGTCTGGCCTGAAAAGGTCTCTAATCTGTTAGTGCAGTATAATAGTAGTATATTCAGATTACGATACCTTGGTTACATAATGTGTTGTGTACGTCTAAACAAACTTAGCAGTATTTGCAAGGTATATATGTATTTACATATGTTAATGCATTTATGCGTGTTGCCTGCAAAAAGTATTTTTGTAGTGTACACCAATTCAGTACACTAACATGGCTGGATGTTCCATAAAATTTCTCATTTTTTTTACTATGTTTCTCATTGGGCTGTTCTGTAATTGCAGTGTTTTTATACACACAAGTTTGGAGAGTAAACTGTAAAGAACATCATAATTTTGGGGAATGTGTGGTTAATATCATCGACAGAATTTTAACAATGAAAGTGAATGATTTAATGAATGCGTCTAAATTAAACACGCACTTGGAACAATGTCACCAAAGAAAAGCTGCTTTTTGTGGACCTGAAAGATAATACTATGTTGTAATGCACTATATCCCTAGAACAGTGTCTATGACCAAATGATAGTTTGTTAGTATATACATTGTGTCAGTGATTAATCTATGGCTACTAAGCACATTATGTCAATGCCATATTTTATGGTTTGTGCCCGACTACTAAACCTGCTCAGTGTAACATTTTCACTTTGTGTTGCAACTGGGCACAGAACGTCGAAAAAATAAATGCTTCTATGTGATTTCCAAGCATACTCTACATTTTGTCATGTGTGAATGAAAAGCGCATTTGTCATAGTCAAAGGCTAAAAATACAGTAGAAACTCATTCATACGTATTGAGAGAAAAAAAAAACGAGAAAAACACGTACTGACGGGGAAAACGTACGATCCGAAGTAACTAAAAAAAATTTGACAGACGTAATGCGAAGAGTTGCACGAATAATTTTGGCACAAGACGCCGATGCTCGTCAAGCTGGTGACAGGTGGGCGGCCCAAGACAGGTTTTGTTGTTTCCTCATTGCGTAGTGTTTCAAGAGAGTGACGGGAAGCCGAAACAAATCGAACTGGTGGGCCACGCTGGATGCTGCCGAAGCGAAATGTGATGCTCACATTACGCCGTCTGCAGCAGGGAACGATGGCATGCTTGGGTTATCGCCTACTAGAAGCATGCAGTACGCTTCCAATGGCATTACGCCCCACGCACTGTAAAACAAGTAAGTGAAGATGCTTATCACAATAGAGTTGGCAGCGATAGCTGTGAATGCAGTGTGCGACAATCCGGGAGGGGATTGGCTGGTACCGGAATAAGAAACTGAGTGTGCGTCGGCGTTTTCATGCGAGACGGGCGGACGAGTATTGCGAGGAAGCTGATGCAGTGGGCGACTACTGTTCTTGATTGTACACGCTTCGTGCGTTTTCTTGTTTACGTGGACTATAGCGGCCAGGAAACGTATCATACGATTGCAATTTTGCGATATACTGAACAGTACCAAAAGATTGTGTCTCCGGGGAATATATGAACCGGTAAAAAATGAGCGTAACTCTAATGGTACAGTGCCTAGAATATACTTAGTAAGTATATTCTAGGCACTATACTAACGGGTCACTTTTTGTGCTCTTGATCGCGAATGTTGGCACTGGGAAACCGTACGTAACAGGATTGTATCAATGAGATTCTTCTGTATTTTACAGCTGTAGCTACTACAGATGCTTCAGCAAACTTTCATGTGGTTTTCGCAGACATTATCACTGTATCTTCCCATAGGATGTCACAAGAACAGGAAACTGTGTTATTTGTCCTAACCAGGATTTGATTCTGTGTCCAGAATTTGGGCGAGCCGTCATGTTGTCATTGTCGTCACTCTGTCATCAATGGGTCGCTACCATCATTTCTTGTGCCATTCTAGTTTTTCATTTGAGTGGACATCTACAATTTTTAAGGTTATCAAGAACCAAGTTCCTCTTTGCCAGGTTTGAGGTCGTGCTTCTTTATTTCCAGGCACATTGCAAACAATGGCTTTCTTCAGGGATTGGCAACACTGTGCCCAGTGCCACGTCACTGTGCTCCTGCTATTTTTTTTTGTATGGCACATAACCCTATACATTTGCTTTGGGTTGCTTTCTTCACCACTGTGCTCGTAACATGTATGTCAACCTGTCATCCAAAATGTGGTAAAGATAGTTGAGAAAATGGTTATGCTAAATGTGCTCAGATGTTGTTAGTCGGCATCTGTGTCTGCGTCTTGTAGTTTCATGTTCCAGTTTTGATTTTCTTGAGCATCAGTAAAACCTACAGTGACACTTGATGGGTACTTGTTTTGACTCTCGGCATTTCAATGTGTACTACCAGGACAATCCAACAACGGTTTGACACCGTTGTCATGAATGACTGAACTAAAAGACAACACGAAATGGCGATCGAGATTTTTTAAACACTTCTCTTTATTGCCAACATTTCGCTGCAGACTGCTGTTACACTCTGCGACTAGTACAGTGTAATCTCGTTGATACAATCGTCACGGGTACTGGAAAATAAAGCGTATCATCTGAAAATCGTATCATCCAACAATATCCGACCAAATCGTATATTATCGAAAGAAGAAAAAGAAACGTATTATAACGAAAAACGTATTATGAAGAATTGTATCAGCGAGATTTCACTGTTAAGGATTGCACTAAGATAAAAGCCTGACTGGCTAATCCTCAGTCCTCTGAATGCAGTGAATTGATGTTTACTGCAGGCGATAATCCTGCACGACTAATGAGTTAACTTGGCACATATTTACTGCATTGCACTAATCTAACATTGCAGACTGCATTGAGCACTGCCCCGATTGTTCACAGTGTTGCAATGGACTGTGTGGCATGAATCAATGGATCAGCCTTCTACTCTACAGACAGTAGGCTCAATGCTGGAGCGATTGACTTCACAGCATTACCAGGGACGGCCTCTACAGGGAACCAAACTGACCAGACTTTCCAAGTACTAAGTCCGAGCATAACGGACTTTCAGTGTGGTCCACTGCTAAAGGGAACATTCCAATGTGCGGCTCTCACTTTTCAGACCCTCATCTGCAAGTGCCAGTTGAAGCTATGCCAATGCAATGGAAAGGTGTGTAGTAGGTGCCAGTGTCACCAACCAGAACTAATCTGTTGCAAAGCATTGCGATTGAACACTTGGCAGAAGCAAAAATTCGTTGGTGCTCTTGACTCATGTTTTCCCTTTAAACAGTGAACTACAGAGTACTACTATAACTGCTATGTTTATGAACCAGCAAGGTCTGTTTCCTTTGCAACTCCCAACAGCTTTGAATAGGCTTGAGCTAAAGTGGACTGGCACGGGAGACCAAATACAAGATGCATCAAAGGGAACTGACACCAGAAGAGAAGTCTATAGGTGAAAGGTATCTTCTGTGCTATTGGGGTCGAGCTGTTTATGTACAGGGGCCGTAGATATGAAATGGAACGTCTAATCAATACTCGGTGAACAGGTACTGCAGAAGCAAGAGCTGGAATACCACTTGCAGGTGCATGCCAATAACACCTCATTCAACTAGGTGTTTCATGGCACCTTCTCATTTTGCCACAAAAACGGCAAGGACCTTTAACAGTCTGGAACACAAATTGGGGTGTTCCCATTCATATTGGTGCACCTTGTATACAGAATGCACCATGGCTGCTGCTTCTGGACACTGCCTATGTTTAACAGCAACTGTTAACATTGTGGAGGCCAGCAGTATCTCTAATGCCTAACCTAACCTAGCATGCCACTCACAGTTCCTAACTGCAGGTGAACACTGCACTCATTTTTGACCGAGCTGCTCTCAGTTCATTCCCTGTAGAACCTAATGAACATCATTCATGAGTATACTCAGGCCGTGGTGACTACCAGTCCATTTGTGCTTTCTTCTGTACCCATAACAGAGAGCAGTGAGTTAAGAACCATACTGATTACGTATCACGATCAGTATTATGTGCGTTGTTTGCACCAACTTCCGCTGCGGAGCACTTTTATAAGCAGACGACGGAGATACCATCAACCTTGCAAACACAGTCATCTTTCAGAGGTCACTAGCAAACAGCCGAAATCGAGACAGTTCAAGAAACTCTGGGAGTTGTACAATGCACATGTAATGAAATTGCTGACAGCTTGAATGGATGCTGGAAATACCGGATTTTGGCAGCAACATTAAACACATATTCTCTCTCTCATTAACTCAAGCAACGGACTTAACTGGGAACTTCTGGAAGTCTTGAGTTCACAAAGCAATGCCACGACACCAGGAACAAAACGAAAGCACCATACGATGTAGGAATATGTACATCTGCCGAAGCGTGAGAATTAAAAATAAAGGGGGCTTCTGTTGTGACATCAGTCTGACTGGAACAAACAATTTCCTTATGTATATATATTTTTTTCAATAGCGGTAGTTGAGAGGTGGATGAAATGGGGGCAAACGATAGTTTTGATGTAAGTTGCGGACGTGGTTGCAATGTAGCACGACGTGCTTCTTCAAGAAAGTTTGGAAACATGCTTGCTCAGCCGGGCAAACCTTCCTCCATTTCCAGCTGCGAACTTGTGTCGGAGAATCGGCTGACAGCTTCTGAAAAAGACAGAAGGATGCAAATGGCCGTGAAAAGTTATGTCATCTGGCAAATGATATTTGCGCTGCTACAAGAAAGCATCCCATAGGATGTTTGTGAAACTAAGAACAGCTGACATGGTGTAGATTTGAGCTCATTGGTGATGCATCATCGACTTACACTGCAGTACAAACACAGCTACGCAAAAACGAAAATGAAGCTGTGTCTGTTTCTGTGTAGTTCTCTTTCTTCATTCCACATGGCAAGTCAGTGTCATGTGGTTGCTAATTTCTTGCTGCACGTGATACGTACAGACTTCCCCACAAGCAGCAGCAATAGTGAGTGAAATCATGCACGCCTATCTCACAACCAGGCAGTTTAAATATCTAACAGTGCGAAGGTCTTGGCCAATTGGCTGTGCTTCTTCAACAAGAATGGTACAAAAATGAGACGTAAGGATTACACAGGTGAGAGCATTCTGTGGGGTCATATGTTCCATCCTATCTCTGTGCTTGAAATTGGACTGATTAAAAAGGCACCAACCAACTAGGTTTACTAAGTTCAACCCAACATTCCAGAGCTAGTACTTTGATTCATTCATCAGGAGTAACTTTGGGAAGGAGAAATCACTTTAAAAATTTACGCTGATTTCAGCTGAATGTTGAACTAATACTAAGAAAAAAAAATAATACAGTACAAAGACGTGACACAGAGTGAAGGAACCTAACACAGCACTTCGTGCGTCCTGTCGATAGGTTGTCAGAATAAGTGGATACTCGCTCACTCACCAACATTTTTTCAGGCTTGGACTCACTAGAACTTATGTGCACTCACATTCGTCAGCATTCACTCACATTCCTACTCATGCTCACCGACACTCACTGGCATTCCATAGCTGCTCCCATTCACTTACCGCGGCGTACTCACGCTCATACGTGCGTTCACTCCCACTCACTAGCACTCACTCACATACACACTTACGTCCACTTACACTCACCGATAGTCACTCACGGCAGTCTACTCAAGCTCCCCATCACTGACTTTCATTCGTACTGACATAAACCGGCACTCACTCTCGTTCATGCTCACATCCACTCATCACTTCGTCCCTTTGTCACTCACTAATGCTCTTTCTCACATAGACTTGAGAAATACTATATTTACTCGCAGAATGAACACGCTCGCGCAATGAACGCACCCCACACTTTTACAATGAAGAAGTGTGTTATGCTCTAGCGGTTGTAGACAAGCAGGGCAACACTGTTCGTTCAGCATCAGTCAAGACCACCTCACCGGGTGACGCTGAAGAGGCCGTCAGATTGCGATTTCATCATCAGTGACTCGAAGACTGCTATCTGGAACTTCAGTAGCGGCTACATTACCAACCTCGCGCACTCTCTACTTGTCGCTCACCTGCCAAAAAACTACATCGCTCTCATCTGGACTCCAGCACATCAAGGACTACCAGGCAACGAAATGGCTCATGCCGCTGCTCGAGGATTCACGGACCGAGTGGACGGAAATGTGAGCCTTACTCTAGAACCCAATGACTCCCAACAACACACCAATAAAGACGCACTCATCACCATTCCATGAAACTTGCACACATTACAAACACCAACGCCTAAAGTATCCACCTCTCTCTGTGTTGAGCACGTGCCAGAGAGAAATATTGTGGGGCCAACTAGAAACTCGCACTTTTCTTACCCCCCGCACTTTGCACTTATTTTTTCCCGACACATACCCGACACCCAAGTGTCGCTTCTGCCCTGTCCAGACAGCAGATCTCTCTGATATCATGCGGAAATGCCCCATCAAATATCCCCCCTGCAACCTCAAACCATTAATTAGTAGCGAGGAGCTGTAGGAGACTGCCCTGCGCAGCTCCGATCCCACCCTGCAGGACCGAGTCCTGAGGTGGGCTGAGGAGGTAGCGGAGGCCTACCACGACTGGTAGGCGGACGCTTGGCAACATAAGGTGCTGGGACTGGAACACACAGACCTCTCTCTCTCCCCTCCGCCCCCTCCCCTTTCTTTAAAAGGGAAATAAATGTTGATTCATTCATTCATTCTTTTCCTTGCATAATGAACGCACCCTGAACTTGCTGCCGTGAAGTAGGAGAGACAGGGTACGATTTGGCATCTGATATGGCGTCCGGCGGGTACAACTGTATCGGACGCCGAATCGTACCACGTGTCTCCTACTTTTATTGCGATAGTAATTATATGGACACCCCAGGAGCATTTTTGCCATCAGCGCCGAAGATCGCACCTCAATCTCCCGCAATCGAGGGAGGAAAGCGGAGAGGAAACGCGCCGTATTCCGACGAGCGCATGGCACTGGGGGGCGGCGCAGCAACTGAACATTGCACGGTTGCACGCCCTATCTTGAAAGCGATCTGCGTTGGGGGCTGAGTCTAGCTGCGACAGTGGCTTATACTTTGTGCGTGCTCCGTTCTCGCCGTTCAGTTTGCGTCGAAGTGATACATGGCACAAAGGTCACTTCGTTCGCTGTTGCTGCCGCGCTTCCTCACGCCAACGTTTTGACAGCGAGTGTCCGCTGTCATCGAATGTGATGTGTTCATGTTTGTCTGTGTGCGCTGACACCATGCTTGGTAATTTACATAGTTAGCTAATGTTTGTAAGTTCATATGGCCGATAAAACTATTATCCTTACTTCGTTTAGCTGTC
The DNA here is from genome assembly GCF_013339745.2 of Dermacentor silvarum. NCBI lineage: Eukaryota > Metazoa > Arthropoda > Arachnida > Ixodida > Ixodidae > Dermacentor > Dermacentor silvarum. Next base: position 14,899,493 of record NC_051158.1, read on the forward strand.
TACACATTTGCTATCGCAATCAATGGTTCGCCTTTAGGCCAAAACTGCAACCTTTTGAGAGGTGGCTGCGGAAAAGAAATCGCTCAAAAGTTTGCCCCATATAATGAACACCCCCCCCCCCTCCCAACTTTGCGCATATTTAATATTTTTCGGGAAAAAAAGTGTGTTCATTATGCGAGTAAATACGGTTAGTGTGGAGCAAATATGAGTCACTGTACTCGTGTGAGTGAGTACACTGACCTATGGTCCTGTCTGTCTGCGTCCCACCTTCAGTGTTGCATTTTTTTTTTTAATAAGCCATGTGGAACTAGCCCACGTAAACTATAATCCTGCTGAATGCTAAGTACCTTCAAGTACTTCTGTGCCATTCCCGTTAAATTTCATCTGCTCACCATGATAGGAAGCGGCGCTCTCCCGTCCTCCGCCACCTCCCTGTTGCTGAGTCGTTGCCGGCACTGGTGGCGTGCAGGGCGAGTGCGTCGAGCGCCTCTTCGAGGCCATCCAGGGCGAGGTTCTCGAGGGCCCGGGCAGCGGCCATGCGCACCTGGCGCGAGTCGTCCTCGAGCCGTGCTGCCAGGGCCCGCACAGGCCAGCTGCTCGGGGACGCACTGCTGCAGCTGCTCTGCACGCTAGCATGCGCACCTGCTGGCTGGCTATCCTCCAGCAGGCCCAGCACGGCTGTCACCACCTCGCCCGACACCTGCCCGGAGAAGTTGTGCTTGCTTCACCCTTAGTGTGGGCAGGTGATAGCTTGTGTACTAAGGCTCACAGCCGAACGCTGGTAAAATGAACACGGCTCACACTGACTCGCTCACAAAACTTATTTGACTTGTACGTCTCTCAGACTCACGTGTGAGCTTAACTGAGCAAGCTTTGGAGTGAGTTCACCACCATGAGTTGCGAGGACAGCGGCAAAGAATGTGCTTTGTAGCTTTCTCACTGCCTCAGTCGTCACACTTAGCACTGTCAAACTTTCCAATGCAATAAGCAAAATCTTAGAAGCTACTCCAAGTCATAGCCATAAAAAAATTCAGACAGAACCCATCCTTTGGGCATGTTTATCGTCCTTAAAGCAATTAACATTCAAGTGGTGATGTACATGTAATTTTGTGGTGGGAGATTTGTATTGAGAGGATTGATAAAGATTTGTTTAATGTTATGTGCCTCTTCGCCCAGGCCACTATGCTGCCGGAGGGTGAAGCAGGGTTTGTACAGAACATTTGACTCAAAATTCAGACAATTCAAGAATTTCAAAGATGCTGAAGGCCCAAATTCAAGGAGGGGGAAACAAACCTTATTCGTACTTATTTCTTTTTCTTAGCTGCAATTTCTTGCAGCTAAGCAGCTGCTGAGTTGGACACACGCTTCAAACTCTTGAGGTCGCTTTTCTAAGTTGACTTTTCCATTGTAATGACGTCAATCACCTCCTGGCATGATGGTTAGTATAGTGTCCGACTTCAGCCGTGTTACTTGTGTTAAAGCACACGTGTTACTTGTCGTGTTAAAGCAAATGGCTCGAAAATGGAGCTATTAAATGTGCGCGAGTTTGCTACCAGAATAAATCTTTTCAAATATTCATTTTTCCCACGCACAATTAAACAATGGAACAAACTCCCGCAAGAAATTGTCTCCGCTCCCCTTTCAACATTTCCACTTGTCCTTCAAAGTTCCATTTCATCTCAGCCTGGGCTCACATGAAAGTTATTGTTTACAATTTCTTCTCCTCCTTCTAGCGATTTGTGCTTGCGATTTGTGCTCACATTTGTGCCTGCTTCTATTTGTGCTTACAGGTCAATCTGTGCGATTTGTCCTAGCAATTTATGTTTTTTTGCCTTTGTTAATTTTAAACAAAATTTCATAGTTGTTCTGTGGATAATTCCAAATAACATGTCACCAATCTGCATTTTACTATGCATTTGTATTTTTTGTATTTGAATGTTAATACTTCCCCCCTACACTAATGCCCCACAAGGGCACTGTAGGTACTGTAAATAAATAAATAAATATGATGGCTATGGTGTGAACTAGCAAAACGACAAAATAGTGGCATGGCTTGGTTGCTTGATCTGGCATTGTCGAGCTCCATGATGGCAATGGTGATGTAAACAAGTCTATTGTTGGTGGCTGTGAACAAGCCACATTGCAATCGTTTAGCGCATGGGTTCTCAAAGTGGGTTCCGCGGAACCTACGGGTTCCGCAGGCCCATGCTCGGGGTTCCGCGAGCCACTGATATATTTGATGATGATGATAAGTGGTTCTTGAGGGAAAGGGAAAGGTTGGCGCTATCTTCTGCAGCCCTTGAGGGAGCACGGCTCAGCGCCAACTGATATATTTTCCCTGGTCCCGCCCTTGACAAGCGTCTAAAACGGCGAACACGAGGTGCGCTTTATCCAAAGAACCTTCATTACCGATGCCCGAGTGTCCAAAAGCACATCACAGTGCGTAACAGCAACGCGCGAACTGCGTAATAAATACGCAAGCAGCTTTTAGCCATCCAACCTCTGAGAACGGGCAGCACGCCTAAGCTTTCGTACTTGAATCTCAGAGGCCGTAGCTTACCACCGTGCGCCTTTCTCCTATTTGTAGATAGGGTAGGTGCCGATAACGTGCGCACTGAACTATACGTTGGAGGAATAAAAAAAAATGCGCGGAGCACCGCAAATGCGCGCCGCAGAAGAGCAAGAACGGCGTAGCGTCCAACCGAATCGCCAGACCGCATCGCCGTGGTCCTCAGCGGCAATCGTACGCGGCACGTGACTGACAGCAACGCCGAAGCGCTTCGTGCCTAATTGAGCCTTTAAAGCCTTTATTCTTGCGTTTATCGCCGCGCGTAACACCGCGTTGGCGGCTAGCCGCGTGCCTCCGTAAGTGCGTAGTCGCTATCTCTGATCGCGTCGATAACCACCGCAGTTTCGTCCGCAGCGGTTGCGCAAATAGTAGTTTCGTTTTCACTCGATGCGCGCGTCGGCTGCGTGCCTTCCCAACTGCTTAGTCGCCTCCCATGGCAGCGTCGATAGCGACCGCAGTTTCGTCCGCACTTCTTGCAGCGAACGGTAGTTTCGTTTTGACTTGGTGCATGCGTCAGCCGCCTGCCTTCTGAACTGCAAGGTCGCCGTCCATGATCGCGTCGATAGCGGCCGCGGTTTCGTCCGCAGCGGTTGCGGCAAGCAGTAGTTTCGCTTTGACTCAGTGCAAAGCTGTCGAAGATAAAAATCACCGGCTACATCGTGATGGACGGACAATTTGTTGGCCAGCAGCTGAGTGGCGAAAAAATAATCGGGATGTGCGCCCGTTGGTGGAAAGCGCGTCTCAGGTGAAAACGCGCGCCGCGAAGGATGTCGCGACGCCTTCGCCGCAGCTAGCGCTAATCAGTCATGAGATGAAGACAATTTCAGCTTCCGCACTGGTCTTGTGCTAAATAGAAACAAGATTTCACGATTCATTGAGTAAATAAAAGCGTGTTGGCGTAGTGAAGCATTTGTTTATTTTTTTCTTGATACCCTCGATAATTCGACATTCGGTTTATTCGGGGGGGGTTCCTTGGCACTTTATGGAGCTTAGCAGGGTTCCCTGGGATGAACGTACTTGAGAACCCCTGGTTTAGCGACACACTCAAAAGAAAATAGCTAGGATTTTTTCCCCGATACACAGGGTTCATAGCATAGCCCCATGCATATTTTGTTACTCTTCAAAAGTTTCCCCCCAACCCCAGTTTTCAAGGAATTCAAGGCACACATTTACGTTCATGTAGTTTTAGGGTCCTTGAATTTCGTTCTCCAAATTCAAAAGATTTCAAGGATATCAAGGAGGTGTATGATACGTGGTGAAAGAACTTGAGCCACAGGCGCATGGGGTGGCCGTTTTCGTCGTGCTCCACGTACTGCAAGGTGTCCATGTTCCTATTGACCAACTCGTCGCTCACATCAATGTTGACCGTGATCATATACGGCTTGCTGACGCACAGGCATACAGAGGTCGAAAGGCTAACTAACTATTGTTAGTTTTCATCTTGGCCACCCGTGTTGCCAGTGCATCTCTGTATGCCTGGTTGCTCTTTCAGCCGATTTTGTCGTCACACACACCCTGGCAGACAACGTCATACGCGACCTGGAGGCACTGCATGTTGTAGTGGTCCACGTTGGCATTGCTGTAGCAGAGCCGTCTGCCGTTGGGGCACTATGTAGTGGCTTCGTTGTGGGTGACGAAATGGCTCTCATTATTTTCCCATCATGTGATCCGACTTAAAGGTCAATAAAGAGAACTGAAAGAGCCACTGCCAAAATGCGTCATGTATGAGCCGTGTACTGCAACCGGGCTCCTCTCTCACGCTTCCCTCCGGACATGCTACTGTGTCATCTAGCGGTGCATGCGCACTCTTGCCCTTCTTTTGTGTGGCCTCAGAGATTGCAGTGGTGGTGCGCCAGTGCGTGCTAACATTGAGAATGAATCCCTCGTTGCCCAGCTCAGTGATTGTGGCTTAGCAGATACAGCATCAGGCTGTTGCTCTCGGGGACCGGGGTTTTATACCAATCAGTACCAAAGTTTTTCAAATCTTTCTTTCTATTAGAAAGACTGCCAGAGTAAAGAGACTAGAAACATAATACAAATCTCAGAGCGGGGGAAGTCGCCTAAGAATGCTAATCACATTAAAAACCAAACGTTTTCTTACTTCACGATAGCCCAGATAGGAGACTAACCCCCGCATTCAGAAATGCATCTTAGCTTGAAGGCCACGCATGACTTGATTTAAATGACGCCTGCCGTGAACGCACCGAAGAAATGCAATGAGCGTCTTGGGCATGTTCACGCCAGGTGTCATTTATATCAAGTCAAGGATGGGCTTACTGTTAAGATGCATTTCTGAATACGGGGGGTAAGTAGGGTCCAGGTGACCGAGATCGGCATGTCAAAAACATTCCACGTGGATAGCATGGCTACTCAATGCAACGTGGTATAATGCCACAGCAGTCAGCTGACCTGCAGGGACGGTATGCACTCCAGGAGCTGGAGGAGGCATCGCAGCCCAGCGGTCCGTGCCGGAACAGCTTGGTCGTCCCGCAGCAGTCAGCAGTGGAAGGAGGGCCTGCAGCGCTGCATTGGTGCACTGAGGGGGCATCCGCCCAACGGACAGTGCCTGTTGGAGCACCGTCGCTGCCTGCGGCTGCCACTCAGGGCGCCGCTGGACTGCGTTGAGCAGCGCGACGAGCGAAGGAACCAGGTCTCCACTCTGCGGACCTGCAGTGGTATATCTAGTTAAGAATGCTTTTTTTTTTTGATATTAGCTGGCATCTGTGCATGCGTGTGAAACACAAACACACTGTATTGGAAGGACACTACATGTAATTATTATAAATTAGGCTTGACTGGCCCTGAAGACTCTCAATGGTCGCTGGCTAAGAAAATATGACCTACTTAAGAAAAATGTTGCCACAACTTCACAAATGAATCCATGAATGAATGAATCTTTAATCGAGTGAGGATGGCCTGAGGTCTTAGTAAGGAGAAGGAGAGGTGCTTTAGGATGTAACAGGACTATATTGGCAGGAGGCCTTGTTTTTTTTTTTTTTTTTCAGGACTGTGTAACTATGAGAAAGAGAGCTCGTTATTAAATAGTGGAGTGGCTTGCTGGTGTATAAGTATTCATTAACATGCTGCTATGCAAGCCAGAGGGAGATTGATGGTTGATAGAAAGAGGGCAAATAGATTGAAAGGGACAAAAGAAATTGCGCAGAAACTACTGACGATGATTATCAATGTAAACGAATAGCCCAAACAAACAAGTGAGCGAACGAGAGGGCGCGAGAGAGCCAGAGAGAACAAAGAAATGAATGCTTTTCTTGCCGAATCCACCTATCGACCACCAACCACAAAAACAGCCGAAAGAGCTAAAGAAAGCTATTCGCTTTAAAATTCACGTCATCTTAATGTCACTGTTTGCTCTCCTTTGGACTTTAATGCAGATGGTGAGGGAATTGCAAAACTGACCCCAACATACTACACAAGCCATAATAACCTTCCATCATAGCTTCTAGAACATCCAATTATCCTGACTGCCTCAGCACTTCGCAGATGTGCACACATGATCATGACTTCCAACTTCATTAAAAGGTTGGGTTAGGTTAGGTTAGGTTAGGTTAGTTCTTCACACTAGAACTTAAAAAAGCCAGACAGAAAAAAAACCTTTAACACACCTGCAAGTGAGACGAGCTCCCGCACGGCATCCCACTGTGTCGTCTTGGTGTGTGGCCGGTTTTCTGACAGGTCCTGGATCATGTCCTTGCCGTAGCCGACGCACATGTCTTCCACACAGGGGAGGTTGAGCATGTCCGCAAGCTGCCTCAGCAGCATCGACACCTGCGCAAGGGGGTTGCAAATGTGCTGTAATGTTCACATGATCAGTAACAATCACATCAAAGTCAAGCACCAGGATGCCAAAAGAAAAGAAAGAAGAAGGTTTAGTGCTATCCTTGAGATGCCAGCTTATTACCCCACTACTCCTGTCTAGCTGACTTGTTAGCTTGTGCAACTGAATTGCTAGTTACAAGTTCAGTGCAAGGCAAACAACCACACATACAACGAGATATAAAACAAGCAATCGTCCCATCTCTCTTTGTACAAGGGTGGTTCAATAAAGGCTTAGACTGATGATGAGACTGAGGCTCTGAAATCATTATTTCTGAAAATTATTCATCGTAAGCACATGCGTTCCACCAGTTCTATCAGAACTAGACAACAGTAAGACAAGCCATCGTTTGCCACCTTCCTAAACATCACCCCCAATGTGTTAACTACGCTTTCCTCTATGTTAAGGCAATGTCCTTTTTTTCCGCTGCCTGAAACATTGTCGCCTTCCCCTTACCTGTCCTACAGTCCAGATTCGGCACTCTCTGACTTCTTTATGTACCTTACGGTAAAAAATTGCTTAGACATGGAACAAAAGACATGACTTTTAAAGCTATCTTCCCTTATTTTTGAACCAAATTGGATAAAAGTTTGTATGATTGTTTCCTGATACTAAAGATGCAATTATTTTTTCTGTAAGTTTATTATTTATTAAGGTAATTAAAAGCAAATTTATTTTGTTCTTTGGAACAATAGAGAAATAACCACTACACAAAAATATACATATGTCAAATGGGTCAATACTACAAAGCATAAGACTCACAATGATGGAAGCACTTTTATGATTGGTCCGTAATTTCTTTTTTCATATCAGACTGAACCCCAGTGTTTTGAGCATGGCCATGCAGTGGTCACAGAAAAGACAAATGAAAAAAAAAAAAAAAAACGTAAAACAATTTTTTTTTTTAGTCTGCTCCCTATGTTGTGTGCTCCAAACATCTAGCTTCATGCTGCAAAAAGAATTATGCTTCTATCTGTGATAGGTACTGATGTGCCACAGTAAAAGACTGCCTGAGTGTGCAAAATTAGTATTTTGAGAAAATGAAGAAAGCAAACGGATCACCAACCCTATAGTTTTAAAAATAATATATTATGGTTGAAATATCAACATACAAGATAAAAAACTGGGCAGATCAAGAGAATAATAGACACAGAATACGAAAATGCAATTTTACAAAGCAAAATATTTTGGTAATTTTTAGGCCAAATGACCCATGCTTAAAGACCTAAAGACATTGTAGCCGATCTTTAAGCAGGTGTCAGAAGTTGGCTTCACTCATGTTATCTAGGCTGGTAGAAATGGTGGGATTCATGCATTTCACTTAGTCGGCAGCATACAGAAAGGGATAAAGGTGCCAACGAATAAGTTCCAGAGACAATAATTTCAGACCATTAGTGTCAGTCTTTATTGAACAACCCTCGTATGTTTGATCCCTTGCCTTGCGCTAAACTTATTGTAAAGAACATGCGCTAATTAGTCTAAGTATAAGTTCTACTCAAACTGAGTCGTTTGAGTAGAACTTAGTTGTTTGAGTAGAACACCCTGCTCGTTTATGCAAAGACAGAAAATAAGATTCCACAGAAACCACACCACAAAGATGCATGTCTGTTTCTCCTCGCACGTATGCTGCCAGACAAACCTTTTCAGCAACGCATTCGTCCTGAGAAGAGCAGGCCTGGATACTCAAGCAGCAGGACAGCAGCTCTTTCACTGACAGGTCCATGGGGTCACATACACATGACAGCAGAGCGTCCATGATTCCCAGCACCTCAAGTTGGCTCCTCTGCATGGCAGGAGGTTCACAACACTTTTTAACTGGTACGTATATGCTTTAGCGTATGTTTACACGTTACAGCTGAAATTCATTATGACGAAGTCGCGTCCAACATGAAAATACATTTGTTATGGTATCAAATGTTTGTCACAGGCCTCACATCATTGCCTCACACATGCCTCACATCATTGAGCAACATTTAACATTTACTTTGTCAGATCCATGTTCATTATGTTGAGGTTCGACTGGTGTTTTAAAGAGACCGACAACAACCCAGAATCTGTCATGAGATGTTGGTGGAAATGACCATGATTTAGAGTGATAGAATCGAACATTCTGTTTTTAATTTAAGTAGGAATTAGCATCATTTTATATTGCAAGAGAAAGTCGCGAAAAAAGGCATGGTGTGCTATCTGGCAGTAAGACCTTGGTGCAAGCCTATGGATGCATTCAGACTACTGCACATAAGTCAGCTGTTATTATGTGCAGCAAAATTATTGTTTGAAATCACAGTCTTAATATTATGTAGGCATTTGCACTTTATTTCATGCAAATTACGAGCTAAAAAACAGTGCACACTAACAAGTGACGCTGACTTCACGGCAACGAGTGGAATGGCAGACCAAAGGCGAGCTGTGGCGTCCCTCACTGCATGACGGTGCTTGAATGCTTTTGTATGCACGAGAATTTGTGAGTGAGTACCCCGAATTCTGTGATCTCTCTGTGCAATACAAAATGACATTGATTAATTGTGCCGTCAATGGGTGTCGGTGCTCCCTGAATAGCACTACTGGTGTAAAAGCATTGTTTCGAAAACTTTGTTTGGCTAAGAAGAAAGTCTTGACTTGTATCTGACAAAACAAGTTGGAGTTGGACAGGAAACCACGAAAGCACATGGCTATTATTGTAGTAATAATTCAACACTTCAGAAAACATGAACCACACGAACATTGGCTTGATAAACAAAATATTCCCTTCTTACAGCTAGGGCCACACGTTTTGTCTGCTTCCCACCAATACTGGCATACAATCGCTATCGCGCTCCCTCATCACTGTTACTTCATGATCACGATCACAACTACAGATAAAAAATTCGGATAACAAATTTTCCACGCCATTTTTCATGTTACCACTTTAGGATAGGACACTCTAACTAGTAAGCTTTGCGTTGCACTAAAAAAATGGGTATTATAAAAATTGGTTGTTTCCCCTTTAAAAATTCCCCTTTAACGGGGAATCATGTGATAGAAATGCGAACAGCAGCACTGATCTCGGCACTCGGCGACGCTGTGTTCAAAATAGAATGTGCTGGAACACCATTCTCTTGCGCGACACTTCTTTGTGAGGAAAAGTGCAGTACTTCAACACTGTGAATAATTGTAAATAACACGTTCACAGTGCATTTATCAATCGCTATCTTCTCGGACAGCAAGAAAGGCAGTCTGCAAAGGCAAATGAGTACAGTGATGGCACAAGGAATGATCACTTGCCCAATGCACAATGGCTGAAATGACACAGGCAGGAAGCACGCGACCCAAGCAAGTTCGCTTGCCAAATGGCTACTCTGTTCGCGTCTACTCACTGTATCAGCCGCAGCACCCGAGTACTCAAACAGGATGGGGAAAAGCTGCTGTGCGTAAGGCCTCAGCCGGTCGGGCGGGCAGGGTCGTACGAGCGCAGCCAAGGCATGCAGCGCGCCTGTTGAAAAGGGAACCGACACAGCTTCCAGCCAGCTCTCGGGGTCCACCCACCGAGCACATGTTTCCAGGCTCTTTGTGAGCTGCAGGTGAAAAACAGAAAACGAATCTAGTAGTACTTGCTTCACTAATAGGTCACAAAAGTTGTGGGGACGCTCTCGGCTTTCTCACTTCCCCTGACATTCTGCTTCCCCGCATGACACACACGTGATGGTGAATGTTGGTGTCGCAGTTACGCAGCATCGACGAGAGATGGCATAAGTGTTCTGATGCGAGTACCACATGCTCGCGTGGATAACACAGGCGCGGATTGACTGAGCACTTGTTGCTGCTCCTTGCAGGACTGCCCTGTGAATGGCTTTCCGTTCAGCTTTGGAGCGTGTCACTAGCATAGGCGATCGCTCGGACATTCTTGCATTCTTGGGACTGCACCCGCAAAATGCTCAGTCCTTAGTGTTCGTTACAAGCAAAGATTCAATCAGCATCATTGCTTGGTCAGTCGAACATCTCTTGCTCAGCGTGGTTCATAAAGGAATTGTACCTCGTAAGCATTTTGGCTAGCTGGCACTGTAGCATGAGAGGAACAATAAATGTCCTTTTTATATGGTTGCACTACTGTGCGCTTTGTTCTTTGTTACCAAATACATTTAAATCCCACGAAGTCAGACCTCTGCGAATGGCTTTAAGCCAGCAAATAAAAGCACCGTCTTCATCCCTTCACCAGCAAGCTTATGAAATTGCTCATTGCACCTTATACTTACTATCATGGACCAAAAAAAAAACAAAAAAACATGTGAACGAGAATGTATTGCACTTCTTGCAATTAATTGCTCAAGAGTATGATCTTATACTGCAACATTTTCCATTTGTAAATGTTGATGTGGGCCCCAAACTAAATGCACATGCCAACATCACAATGAGTGGTGAAAGCAGGAACAAATGGAAGTTCTCTAGTTAACTATAACTTGTTCACATTTCATTTCCTGTTAGCACAGCTCTCCTTTGTGTCAGCTGTAAGCAGTGCATAGTAAGCTACTTAAACATCGATCCATTCCATCTCATCTATTCCATTTATCTCATACATTCCATCCCAATGCAATTCGATCATTCTACTTCATCAATTCCATTGATCTATTAATCCCATCTTGGTCTATCGATTTCATTCTATCTCATACATTCCATTTCATCAATTCCATTCCATCTATCCCATCTATCCATTTAATCCTTCCATCCCATTTACACATTCAGTCAAATAAATCCCATTCCACTCATTCCAATTCACCCATCTATCTATTCCATCCATCAATATACTCCATCCATCTATTCTATTCTATCCATCCACCTAATCCATTCAATCCATCTATTCATTCCATTCCATCCATCTGTTGCATTCCATCGATCCATCTATTCCATTCGGTCCATCTATATATTCCATCTATTCCATTCTATCGATCTATTGCATTCCATCTATCTATTCTATCCACCAACCTATTCCATTCTATCCATCCATCTATTCCATCTATTCCATTCTATCGATCTATTGCATTCCATCTATCTATTCTATCCACCCACCTATTCCATTCTATCCATCCATCTATTCCATTCCATCCATCAATCTATTTCATTTGATCAATCCATCCATCAATTCCGTTCCATCCATCTGTTCCATTCCATTCTATCCATCCATCCATTTCATTCCATCTATCCATTTATTCCATTCCATCTGTCTATTTCATTATATCCTTCCATCTATTCTAACTCATGTCCCAAATTTGATGCAAAATTGTTTGATTCTACGCAAAAGCTTATACCTCTCATCACTTGGATATGCATTTTGAGTAGATTAGTTATCAACAGACACTATTTTCAAGATCAGTAGACTTCTAGGTAGATGATAAAGTCTTCTCAAAGATTTGCTGCTGTGCGACCGGCGTCAGCCATGTCTACGTTCTCACCACCCTCCCTTTGTCGGCGTTCCAAGCGCTTGAGTATCTAGTTTTCTTTCCTTCCGCTCTCCCATGGTGGTGGTATATAAGCAAACCAGAAAGACAAGTTGCCCTTCTCCATTTTGAATTTCACTTCTTTTCTGTCGCAATCGGAAGGCCACGTATAGTCCGGACTCCCGAGGAGCAACGTGCCTATGAAGAGCGACGGTGAGAACAGATGCGAGAGTGCAATCGGTGCTGGCGGGCTGCAAACACCAATTATGCACCGATCAAGAGAAATAATGACCACCGATCAACACAATAAATGTGTGTGCGTACCCTTCGTAATGATGACCAACAATCAAGACAATAAATGTGTTGTACCTTTGTTCGAAATTCTGTGTCATGTCCGCGTCATGTGCTAAACAGCTTTGCTCGTCATCTACCTTCACATAGCTGAATGGCTCATGATTTTTACTTTTGAATAAAATAATCATATTTGCATGAGTGCACTAAATATTTATTGGGCCATGTTGACTTTGGTTAAATTGAAGTTAAATCTCACCCAGTGCCTGAGATCCTGTTCATCCCGGCAGAGCACAGTTGTGAGGGTGGGCAACAATGAGCACAGGTGAGTTGATGCATGTGCCCCGGCGTGTCGGAACGCTTCGCACAGAAGCTTAGCTGCGCGCAGCTGCTCTTCCAGCCGCCAGCCTTGTAAAGAGTCGTGCGTCACGCCCACAAGGTATGGAAGGTGCTTCTGAACCAGAAGTCGACAGCCCTCACTCTCAACAGCTGCAAGAAGGAGTCAGTAAAAGACACAATAAGTCTTGCAGCTGCCTTTTCCCACCAGAGGGCAAGTTCTTGCATAACCCTTTTAGTCACCGTGTAAACGTAATCTTCTGCTAACCAAAAAACATCATGTTACTTAAGTACCGAGAGTTACACGAAACAAAAATAATTTATCAGGTGCACCACCAGGTTTAATCTCTTCTGTGCCCTGAAGGAGCTGGGTTTGTCAAGGGGGGTTTCTGGTAAAAGCAGCCGAAGATGAGCTTGGCTCGCTAGCAATACTTTGCATTTTCTAGTGATGCCATGGACGAGCCTAGCTTTGTCTCTGTGCTTAGTCGGGCTTTTGGTAGATGGAAGCCATGGGACAGTGCAAGTAGAAGCGAAATTATTCTTTCTGAGGATGTAAAACATGTTAGAAACTGGGGTATTTAAAAATAATTTGGCTATTTCCAGTCAGAATTCGGGATAACAGCCCGGCACAGAAGGGGTTAACAAGAAGTTCTTTCCGTTAATTCAAGTTCTTTCTTGGATCGAAAGGCCCTCAACACAATAATAACTGGCGCATCTACTTGTAACAAATATTTCAGTTCTTTTCTTGATACTTTGCATCAGCTATAAGAGGTCAATATCCATAATCATTAATCAATGTATTTGTCTAATTGTGAAGACTGGCTTAAAGTGACTTAATTTAATTATTCATGCTAAAGGACCGAAATCTCTTTTTTCAATGTTTTTACCGTACTTACAGAAAAATTAAGGGGATGAGATAGGTCGGCGGTATCAGTTGTACATAATACATTAACGGACTATCATATATGACGAAGTAAACCTAATTTCTACCGATATCTCCATGTAACAAATATATCCAATTGCAAATATAGGATACACCGAACATATTTTCATGTTGGTTGCGACTTTGTTATGACGAGGTTCAACCATATGACCAAATTACAGTTCAAGCTCGTTATAACTAGTCACAATCAACACAGAAATACCTTCATTATATTCAGTATTTGTCATAAGCTAATATTCATTACACAATGCTATAAGCAAAAAATATTTTAGATTTACTTTGTTATATCTGATAATTCATTATGTCCGTGTTTGTTATATTAAGTACTGGCTGCATTTCTTTATTTGTACTATTTTTTTTTACATATTGCCATCCATTTACAGAACTGTAGTGTGAAAGACACATTCATAAATAGAATGTGTAATATACTGGAGAAAAATATGGTTCAATGTTTCAGCAGCAGCAGCAGCAGTGGCAACAACAACAGAACTGGGAACGTTACGAAGGTTACATTATTGTTTCCTAAAAAAAAAAAAAAAAAACTTTTAGGAAACAAAGGCATCAAAATGTCCTAAATAAAATCAATGTTAATGTAGCCTGAAGATAAGACTTAATCAGCAATCAGTAGCCTGGCAGCATAGGCCATGTTTAGTACATGCAGTCTTGTTTCTGGTGATTTATCTGAAATAATAAACCCCAGCCAGACGTACAGCATCCATCTCGTCTTCATTTTTGAAATGCTTTTGCATCTTGCTTCGGGAATTTTTCTACATGCCGTTTGCCTTGATTAGTAACCATAGTGATGTAGTGGAAGCAAACCACTACCTAGAAAAAAAAACTATACAACATTCTAAGCTGCATTTGTTGTGCTATAAACACAATAAATACTCTTTGCTAATTCAGCCTTTCACTTGAGCTATTTAAATGTGGCTAGATACGAGAGCCACATCATACTACAGTTGAATGTCGCTTTATTTGAGTCGCATCTGGCACAAAAATGCCTTTATTATATTCGATATCCATTATAAGCATATATCCATTATATGTTGATATTGGCAAAATATATTTTAGATTTATTCCATCAAGCCCGATAATTCACCATATACACGTTCGCTTATATTGACATTTCACTGTACCTTAGGGCCTTACGAAAGGGAAGTTTTCTAAAGAAGACATTACCCTAAGGTTGGACAGTGAATCACTGGCAAAACCTGCACTCACCAGAGGTAAAACTAAGTTTTTGAGAGAATAATGCGGAAAAATGAGGCTTTTTAAAGCACAATGCTTAAAAAGATTAGTACTCACCAGGCCTCAATGACTGATCAGTTGCATACAGTTTTCCGACTGCATTCCAGAGGTCACTTGCTTTGGCACTAACACTGAAAAATAAGTGCTTTTTTTGTCACGAAAGCCGCTACTCAAAACACCGCAGTCACTGCTCATGCGTTAACAGCATTAGCTACAATAAAGTCAAATGTATGCTTCTATCTGAAGTAACATCCAAAGCACTGAAGCACCTTGCCTAGTAACCAATGAAAAACCTAAGCAAGCAGAAGTAAATCACAAAGTAACTTGTGTTCATTACAATAAAGCTAGAAACCACATTTTTAAGGAATTTAAGAACATCTCCATCTAATAGCGGATTTATTAAAATGCAACGTTTCGGAGCCAACTCGGCTCCTTCCCCAGGAGTTAACGAAGGATGGTGGTGGGGTCCATGAAGTGGACAGAGAGTTTCACTAGGGATGGTCACTTGTTTTCTTGTGTCTCTAGACAACAGGGAAGACAAAGGGGTGGGGAGCAAGGAGAGACGCGCGGACCAAGGTTTGGTGGTGCCGGCACTTAACATTACCTTAAGTGTCAAAAATATCCCATGATGACCCATGTGTGGAAACTGTGTTTCCCATTATCTAGAGATTTTAAAAGATGTGATTATCATGAGAAGATGAAATGCACATTCAGCTAGTTTGCAATAACAATGCCTTGTCTTGGCATGTATATGTGCACGTCAAGTAGAAAATGTCACACATTCAAACATGCGCAATGCACCCCCCCCCCCCCTCCCACCATCCTTCATTAACCCCCGAGGAAGGAGCTGAGTTAGCTCTGAAATGCTTAACCTTCTATAGCTCCAAAATGCATGCTATAGAACCACTGCTGCCGAGAGATGAGTACTACACAGATCTTCCTAGCTGAAAACGAATTGTACACGTCAACTTGCATTTCATCTTGCAGTTTAGTTACAGTGGTGATACTTTTTCTTCAATGCTTCACATTCTTTCGTTATCATTCAGTAAGGCTATTATACTTGGAACTTACATGTGTGCTGAAGAAATCCTTCTTTTTTAGAAGAAGCATCTGTCATGAATGTTTGGGGTAAATGCAAAATACAAGCTGCGCGAGTGACCCCCCTTGCATCCGACATAAAAATAGCTTCATACTATCCAATAGTCATTATAAGCATATATTCATCACAGGCTAATATTGGGGAGGAAAAGTTGGTTTACTTTGTTATGTCCAATAAATCCATTATATCCGTGCTTGTAATATCGAGTTATGACTGTAATGTGCAAAGGTTTGGGAGGATAAAGGTCAGTTTAGACATCAAAACAGTTTTTTAAAGCTTCCTTTGCAAACCCTCCCGGACTATCCTGACCGTGGCTGCTGCTGCTGTCCTGCCGAATAGTTCACGCGTTAAAAAAATGTCATTATGCGCCTGATGGTGGGATCAAACCTCAGTTCCCCAGCAGAGCATCCCAATGCTCTTACCATTAGGCCACAGTCACACGTATACTTTTATAGCACCAACATCAACTAGCGTTTTGAGATGACTGTTGCAAGCGTCACACTGAGTAGCATGGGTGCGCGAGCCAGTTTCCTTTATGCCAAAGACACAAGAATAAAATGGCCAAATTTATAGCATTTGATTATCCGCTTCACAAAAGTTTCGCTTCACACGGATTTCAAGATCTGCCTTGAATCTGCAGTTTCTTTCTGGAAGGTATTTGGGAGTCGAATGGTAAAGTCCTTTAGGTGTGTATGGCAACCTTTCAACAGGATCTGTAAGTGCTATAAGCACAATGGGCAGAGCCACCGGTCCAAAAGTCTTAGCCACCCATCTAGCCGCTGCTGTGGCCAGAGCTATCCGGACGGCAGGAGAGCGATCGTCGAGAAGCTCTGCCACTGATGAGATGACTGTAGGCGTGAGTGAGTTGCAGTCATTCTGCTCAAGAATGGGGCCTGCAAAAATTGAATCAAATTTATGTATGATCAACGAACGCTAGGCAGTGGAAGGAGATGAAACTGCTAAGGAACAAACTAGAAGGCATGTGATGTGTGATTACTTGAACATGTGATGTGGCATCTTGTCGTCATCATCATCAGCCTATTTAGCTCCACTGCAGGACGAAGGGCCCTCACAGCGATCTCCAATTACCCCTGTCTTGTGTCAGCTAATCCTATCTTATGGTTGCAAATTTCCTAACTTCATCCCCCCACCTAATTCTCCGCCATCCTCGATCGTGCTTCCCTTTCCTTGGCACCCATTGTGTAACTATACTCCGTTTCAGACATCAGGTGCAATGCTGTGGAGGCTAGAGAGACTTTTTGCAGTGGCTGCGTTTGCACTTGGATATAGTTCCATGTTTCTTTTACCGTAATCATGTGCATATGTTTTTTATATAGGCAGTATTGAATAAAACAAGTTTATTCTTTAGAAACAACCACGCGGTTGTATACGGCTGCTAATAGTACGTTGTTTTAGATCATTCTGATTTTTGTTGTTCTTTTCGGGTTTTTCTTGTGGAGAATTAGGCTAGCTGTGGAGTACTTATAGACACATCTGCTAAAATGTTCAGAAATGCTTTCTGTACTCCTCGACTATGCGATGCCTCCACGACTGCTGGTATCTCTACTGAATAAAGTGCCGTTTTGTCATCTATGAATGCCATTACGAAAAGCCACTTTATTCTTAGTGTAACCAGGTGTTAAACATATAACACACACTTCGAAGTCAGCAATCTGTGAATGAATCGTGCAAGTGCCGTAATATATGGGTGAATTGGAGAGGGAAGCACGTCGCCTATAGTATGTTTTCTTCCTATTGCCATTACGTTACGGTGCATTGATGCACGGATACTTGCTGCACTGTATGTTGAGTATTGTAACCACGTGTTAAGCTTTCGTTAGTAAGCACGACTTCGTCCCAGACAATTTTCTTAGTTAACAACACTGGCAAACGCATGAAACGAAAAACCGATGAACAAGGGGAGTTATTCATTTTTTCTTGCGCTGAGTACAGTAGGACGCCACAGGGATGAAACGGACACTGGATGTGAAGCGGACACGAAGTGACACACGGAAGCGCACACGGGACACACGGTTGCGCTCCCGTGTGTCACTTCGTGTCCGCTTCACATCCAGTGTCCGTTTCATCCCTGTGGCGTCCTACTGTACTTAGCGCAAGAAAAAATGAATGCACACCAACTAGCCCAATTCATAGCTCTTCCAAAGGGGAGTTATGGCCACGAGAGCACGTTACGATCAGCGTAGGTCTCGCTCTAAATAATCAACATAACTTTGGAACGATGTGTGCATCTACCGTTAACATTTTCATGAGCATGTGAACGACTGCTTGTGGCTACGTCCAGAAATGTTGACATCACGCTCCTTACCTAACGCTTGCACCGCAAGGGTCCGCAGCGCCGAGTGCTGATGCCGCAGTGCTTGAACGAGCGCAGGTAGCATGGAGTCGCACTGCAGGTGAAAGTGATTGGGTACGGCCTTTTCCAACTGAACGGCACAGCGGCACGCTTCCTTTTTCACTTCCACGAATGGGTCCACGAGACAGGCGCACAGCGTTATGACGATGTCGTTCAGGTGAGACGCGCACCTCGACCCAGCGCCCATGACCGTCCGCGTAAGAGCCTGAGCTTCGAGAAGGCGCACTTCCTCGGCCACTTCTCCCGCGCAGCTCGTGACCGGCTCACTGCCAGCGAGCAGACGTCGGCGCAGCGCCGGCACGATCAGAGCCACTACGTCGTCGGAGAGAGGCAGCACCGACGTGATGTCGAGGAGCAATTGAGCGCCGAGTTCGCGACACCGCTCGGTGGGGTCGGTGAGCGCGCCGATTACGGGACGGATGACGACCGACACGAGCACCTTGCGCTTGTTTTCGGGCAGGTCGCCGTGCATCGCGTTCACGGCTGAGCAGATATTTTCCAGCGCCCGTTTCCTGATGTGCTTGTCCTCCGATTCGAGCCGCTCGAGCTCGAGCAGCACGTCTCGAAAGTCGTCCGCCGCCATCTTTCAACGCTTCGCCGCCGTTGCCCTTGACAACGCAGCTTAAGTGCGCTTTTCACTAAGCCTGTATAAAATGCTATTACTGCCTTCTTATTTTTTATATTTATGACGTACCCGATTTGAAGAAATGGTAAATATGCGCAATTTTTAAAGTAAATAATCAAATTACGTAAGTGGATAGATGATGAAAAGCATCTTTTTTGAATAGATGATGATGGCTGTTGCCACTAACCACCTCTAACCTACATTTGTTTATTCAGAACTGGCAGATTACCTTGTTATTAAGAAACTAATGTATTTCTCTGCTTAGTTCACTGCTCATCAAACTTTTTGTAGCAACCTTAACTTCTTGGAGTCTAAATTCTACCTCGCTATAATAAAGGGTAACAAAAGCAAGCAGACGCTTCTCATTAGCTCTAGATTGTAGTGTGGTGGCCAGCGCCTAGTGGATGCTAGCGGGCCCAAACTCAGCAACGTGCACATTCGCCGCAAATTTGCGCTCTTCATCAGTACCATCCTAGCCCGCATTCAGCCCGCATAGCGAGCTGACAAGAACAATAACCCGAATTAATCGGCCAGGCGCATCGGGCGCATTTCCGACAGAACGACCGCTGCCGTCCACCTGGCGGTGCCTTTGTGGGGTCTCCCCTCTCCGTGCTCGTTCAACATGGCGGCGATCACACGGCTAGGCAGGTTGAGCCTGAAACTCGAGAAATTGTGGGCTGTCGGGCCTCCGCAGGCCCGCTTCTTGTCGTCGGTCGTCAAGCATCGTGCACCATGTCAGCCCTTGTCGGCGGCGCCACAGCCTTTGCAACAAGCGCAACTGTTATTTCAGGTAACACAGTGGAGGCCTAAGCGGCAGTGCGTCCGTTTATAAGTAAAAAACTAGTTGTTCAAGGGGACACTGGGTTAAGGAGCCCGCGGGGAGTGTGTGAGCTTGATGCCATGAGCTTAGAAGCTGCTGTGCTGTATCTCGCGAAATTCTGTGCGGACGCTCGAACTTTCTTTCGCCAACTGATTTCGACGTCGTCTTCTCCATGCCGCGAAATCCCCGCTTGACCTTGCGGCTCAAAAACGTGACTCCACCGATCGCCGGCATTCGTGCCGTTTTACTGGGGATTATCGCATCTGGTGGGTACGTGCTTACGCAACGTATTTGACTCGTCTGAGGAAAAACATCAGTCTTTTAATAACGACTAGTGAGCGCCGGGCAAGGAGCTGTTTCGGTCCGTGTTGCAGCCAGGTTCGAGTCTTTACTCTTTCAATGGATGTCCTGGGGTCAATGCACTTTTTCATTGGAGTTTTGGATTGTTTGGCAAACTTCAGGAAACCTTGCCTGCTTGCTTGGCGAGGCGACGAGTTTATCGCAGGAAAAAAGATTTACGTTGGCGGGTTCGCACCGTACACTTTCTAACGCGGTGCGTGGGCATTGTGTGTAAATGTGTCTGCTAGAGAGAGACGCCAAAGAGCAAACAGATAGAAAAAAAAAATGTATGAGCAATGTTCTTTTATCGCCTCCGTACTCGAGCATTGTCGCAATCTACGGATAGGGTTTGGCTCCCGATAAAGTCGACGTAATCATGAGCCATTAGGTTCTTCAAACTAGGGCGACCGCGTCTTTTAAGTTTTCTTTTTTTCCGGATTTGATTTACTTTATAAATTGCAGCTTATCCCTTAGCGCTCTGCCAGTTCTATTTTCTATTTCCTTTTTGTGATGTTACTGTTTCGTTAAGCAGTGTGGTTTCAGTATTTGCTAGGAATGATATAAGCGCGTACCTAACGTATCATTTTATTAACGTGTCTACTTCATTTCCTGATATTGTTGTACAATGTGGCAACCTATTCAGTGCATTAAACTTTTGTGGGCTACAAGGGAGAAAGCAATGTCCTTAAGGGACTATATTTTCAGCATGGACTGCTTAGTTAATTTTCTTTCAAGTATTGTTGCACGTGAGGGATTATGGCCTCTGTGCCGTTGTGAAGCTTGTTGTTTAACATGTAAGTATAGCCCAGCTATCACTGATGAGCTTGTTTGAAGTGGCCATCACCAGCATTTGATTCCGTTCGCTCACCAAGAGGAAAAAATTCAAGGGGACAGTATTCCTAGTCCGGACTGTTGGAACTGCAAATAGTTCAAACTGTTAAGTCGCGGCATTCTTTCAACAAAACAACAGATTGGTGACGTTTCCACCTTGGCACTTCCTGCATTAGCTCGCTTGTTAGATTTTAAGTGTTGAGCCTAGGCTAGCGTATTGTTAAAATGATACAAAATAAATATACTAGAAAGTGAATCAGCCAGCAGACTTTTGGGGATCTTCCCTACTCAAAAGGGATTCCAATATGGAAGAGAATTAGGAAATCCTTGACGTCACAGTTATGTCAGTAAGGCCTTTATTTGTAAGTTTGTTGTAGTAATTGAGTAGCTATGGTCCCAGGCAGCACAACCAGGCTGGCCCCAGCACGGCAAACACCGGCACAAATATAGGCCCGAAACCGGCAGCGCTACCCGCGTCAAGAATGGCCCAGCGTGGCCATGCCACTAAAGAGCCTATTTCGGTCATCGTGTGGCAGCGCCAATACAGACAGATAGTCGGCTCTGCCGTTCATTGCCATTCTAGTGTCCCACCTTGCCTACTGGCAGCGCCGGTATTGGTCAATAGCCGGCTCTGCCGCTTTTAGTCAATTTATTGTCCCGCATTACCCACTGGCATGGCCATATTGGCAGATTGTGATGTATGTGGGCGATGCCGTTATTTCTTATGATTTTAAATTACGCAAATATTGCACGGTAGCTCGATGCAACATGCCATGATCTACTATAAAATCGCCAAATAATATACACAATTTCTTTATTGGTCTTAAAATAGGTTGATACAGATTGTCGCTCGTATCCCCAATCCTGTGGGCCACCTACGAAAGCTTTGTTTATGACGCTACGGGGGGGTTGAGCCGCTTCGGCGTAATGCCGCCTTCTGTTATTAGCATAGTCGACGGCGCCTGGCAGCCACATTCTTATGAAGTCTTGCGCTTGATTGATGTCGATGTCTGCGTCTCTCAGGCACCATCTGCATACAATACATATACCTTTATTATCCCAACACTGTCAGCAGTGCATAATATAAGCAAAAGGTACAAAACTGAGAAATTAAATGCGTATCACCTGTTCCCACTCTGCATAGCCGCATGTTAAACAGTCTCTTGCTTTTCTTCCTATGCAGGCTGTACGGCAGTTGAACTGCATGGCCCATGATGGCGTTCATTATATTGAAGGCAACCTCCCACAGATATGATTTCTCAATCCAAACAAGTTATTGAAGCTGAAAAAAAGAAGCAGAAATACGCAAAAATTATGTAGGAAATGCCGCTGCATCAAAATATGCGATTTTTATTCTAACTTGACAATTATAATGAATTATGCCTTCATCACAAGACTTCTCGTAAGTGCTTGTGGGTAGCTGTACTTAGCCTTTCGCAATGCGTAAGCTTTTAGAACAGAGGTAGCAAAGAAAGGGTGCATTGTTTCATGATAAGCACCTAAGCAAGCTACAATACAACAGATTATAATTTTGCAGGAAGTTCTGAACACCAGTCAGCTCGCAGAATGTACTTCCTGAGTAAGGAATTACGACAATCCAACTTTGGTCTTCTTGAGTGTACCAGCCCAAATGTGCCGTGCTGTGTGTTTTCAAACAGACAGTGCGTTTCAGCTGACGTTGAAGCGGTGCAGCACAGTCTACGTATGTAGTAAAAAGTGGCCGTACATTATCTCTGTAAAAAAAGAAAACACGTATTAGGCAATGCACTTAGTTGAAACACTATACTTGAGAATAAATATGACAATTCTACTTACCTTGCGATAGAGTTTATTTCACAGTAAATGCAGTTTTCCAACGTTTGGCTAGTTGTTCATGTTTGAACCAAGCTTGTAGTGGCGAAGGTCAAGCCGCTGATACTGAACACGTTGCTGGACAAGTTGATGCATGCTTTGCAAGCAAAACATGGTGCACGAAATGTGGGCTACGACAGCTCACAGGCAGAAGCAGAATGTGTACGGGTCCCTCGTCCTCCGAGACACCGAGAGTCACCACGTTTTTGTGGAAGCGGGCGAGGTCCGCGCAGGGATCAAATTTGACAGGGCATTATTCACGCTTCTTTGTGCGCCCATCCGGTTCTGATTAGCAACGCAGGCTCGGCTGTGCGCATTATAGACCATGCATACCTTCGACAGTGCAAAGCGAGGGAACGCAGGGAAAACGTGGTGAGAGGGAAACGCATTCTTGGTGTTTTGACGTCACTTTGCCTGATAGTAGTGAAGAACGACACGGGCACGTTTTTTTTATTCTTTTATTTATTTATTTATTCGTTTTCCAAAAGCTGCTGCGGCTGAAGGAGCAGTAGCACTTGTGCTTATTTTATTATATATTATAGCTGAAATGTAAAACATGACAAATGGACCTGCAGAACAACTCAAATTGATCAATGAATGTTTTCATCGTTATTTATTTTTTCTGCTCATTATCCCAGGAGAACGGTAGAGCAAGACAACGTGTGCGCAAAGGGGTAGTCCGGCGCACAACATCACTTGCTAACATGCCCCCATGGATTTCTTGCTTCTAGTTAAATAATACAACCTCCCCCTTAGGAAAAAAAATTAATAGACACATAGGAGCGGCAGCCGTGTCTAAGAAACCTCGCGACAATACCTTACGCGGCGCATAGCATATAAGTGAAGCCCAAAAAGCGAGTACAAGGATCTCGTTCAAGTTCGCCATACTAATTTACTTAATTATGTTAGTATAGTGTCAAAGCCCGAAGGCTTTACATAAAAAAAGCGGGCAGTTTTTTTTTTTTTCTTTTCATAAACAAGAAAGCTTCAAACGTGGCCGCTGCGAGAAGAAACGTAGGTGGGAAGTAGAAAAATATGTCTTTTAAGCAGCGGGAGTAATAAAATAAATCGTAATAAACAAACACAAGCGAGATCGCATACGGCGACAAGGTAAACCAAGCGATGATTTTGTAGAAGACGCACTGGCTACACGTGAGTAATTGTATGTAACAAGACAAGGACGGCAAGGTTTGGGACACTTTCGAGAGCTTGCGAGACAGAACTGGTGTACTCGAAGATTGACCCCACCATAGATTTATAAAATAAAAGCTTCCCATGCATGAAGAAAATTTTGGAGCAAGAAACAAACATGCGGTTGGCATTGGTAAATTGAAAACTCAGCATGCAATATTCCAAAAATGTTGTGTGTGATGTGTATACCGAGATATTTATCTACAAGAGGAAGAAGTTACCAGAGGTGTGATAGTTGAGGGTGTAAGTGGGAGCCTGAATTTAATAAGGAATAAGGAAGCTTATGTGTGCCTCCTTGCAAAGTCAAAACAACGATAGGTTTATTGATTAGCTGATATAAGATGCAAACGTCAGCAAAAAATTATTCAAATCTGTGTTGCTCTCACAAAAAGAGTTCGCCTACTTGAAAAACGTATATATTTTTAGTAGTTTTTTTTTCTTTATGCTTGTTTCACTTTTTAATCAGAAATTCATTTTATTCAGTAGCTTACATTTTTATCCAGTAGCGTTCATATTCTTTTTTTTTCCCATTCTATTTTCCTGTATTCTCCTTAATCTTAGCCTCGTTCTTCATTCTCAGTCCTAGGTCGGTAACTTCAACTCTTTCAGCCATCCGTCACGGTTCGGAATGGCGCGGCGGGCCACGAACATTATTGTTCTTTTTTTATTTTTCTTTATTTTCTGTTTCCTTCCAACGGAGAGCGCCTTGTATAGACGTCTTGGTCGTCTGACCAAACCTTTCTTTTCACTCCCCCCCTCCCACCCCCGTATATCTATTGTGGCGATTGTCTCTGTTCTCCGCCTTCCCCTTTCTCTTCAGTGTAGATATATTTGGCGTCGTGCAAAATAAGCATTTCATTGTAAGTTAGCGTTGGGCTTGTCTCACATTCTTGTCTCTTCTATTGGCTGTTTTTTGTTTTAGAAATATGCACCAATAGCCCAGCAGAATCCTTTTCTTCAACATGGCGCCATTTCTTTTTTTCCTCGGTTCTTTCTGCGGGGAGGAATTTACGCCTACTGTGCCAGTTGGTCTGAAAAAATCATCTGGCATCAAAAAAAAAAAAAAAAAACACGCACGACGGAGTTTTCCGGGAAAGGCACCTAACATTATAATGAAGCTGGCGACAGGAGACACTACTGCACAGTTCGATGCAGAAAAATAATATAGGGAGCAGTCATCCAAAATGCCTTGTATTGTAGTGGCAATAAAATTTACAGCCGCTACAGAAGTTGAGCTAGCGACGGCATTACTGGCAAGTGGTACAGATGATTGCACCATAAAGTTATGCAGTATTTTGAAATTCACTACCCGCAACACTACTTCAATGACGCACATGTAAGCGCACATGCTTTTTAATTATATACCCCCTTGAATTTGTTATTACGCCTATCGAGGATGCACACGGCAAGCGCGCATTGACGCATTATAATGGAGTGCCCTTGTGCCACTTGTTAACAATGTCCGATCGAATGATTCAACACAATAAATACAATTACGTGAAAGTTAACAGCCTTTGTAATAAAACGAAAAAAGTATGCAGACATTTAGTAAGAAAAAAAAAATACCAGAGTGATCTCGTTGTAGTTGGCGTGAGCGGTGAAGAATTCAAATAAATATTGCGGGCTGTATAACATATATAATCGGGATTGGCCAGTGAATGCTGCGTGAAAAGTAATATTGAAATGCCGTTCTGTTTGACAGGCCGATATTTACGGGTCTGTCAAAACTGCTAAACAATGTGGCTATGCCTATAGCTTTGAACGGACGTTGTTAACCAATGTTTAGTGATGTACAGCCAATGACGGCACTCTTACGGCAAAGCAGGCCCGGGATAGCCAGTTGCGACACCCGGCCTAGCCATTAATGGGCATTCACCGGCAAAGCAGGGCCAGCGCTGGATGTCTGTTACAGTGGCTTTGCCAGCACTGGCATTACGGAGGCAACGGCGGGCCTTCGCGGCCCAGCCAGTGCCGGCTGAAAACCATCATCGGCCCTAGTTGGCCCCATGTTATGTGCTGCCTGGTCTGTTTCCGGGTGTAGCTTGAGATTGAGGATTTTATCCTTAGCCGTGGTTGCTGCATCTTGATTGGGGAAGAATGTAAATATGCTCAAATAATGAGCGTTGGTTGCGCGTTAAAGAAATCCAGGTGACCGAAATTAATCCTGACCGGAGTCCTCCACTCTAATGTGTTGCTGGGAGTTTTAAATTCTCACTGTTATTAATTCGTGTGCGAAATTTAGGAAGATACATTTTCAGCCTTTATTTTCTTAGCTAATAAGCAGCCTTTTTCCACTGAAGGAGGAGAGGATTTCGAACGAGTAATCCGCTGGTGCATCCTGGCATAGTAATCTCATTGGTGCTTCTTCAAAACGGCGCACCACCTGTTTGCAAGATTTTCTGGCTTCGGCAATTGAGGGTGACTTTATATATTTGCAACTTTATATATTTTTTAAAATTACTTTGTTTTTCACAGCCTGTGCTCTTATCGGACTTATATGGAAATGTTGAAAAAGAAAAAAAAAGAATGTAGGACAAGTATAATTACTTGGAAAAGCTGTACAATGCTGCTTCGTAGGGGGCTGCTAAAGATAATGATGTCCCAGAGCTTCAGTTCTAGTGTAAACGCACACATGAGACATGAAAACACAGGTGGGCATCGTGCTTGTTTTGTTTTCTTATTATTTTATTGTTTCATTATGCCCCGACAGCGCACAGCTGCTTTCTCGTAGTAAGAGTTTAATGAAGAGTTTGATCTTATTCGTTCAAGTCTGATGGCGGTGCCATCCTGATTGTCTAGCCGTAGCCAGGTGTTAGCTTTGCTTGCAGTGCAGTGAAAAATCTTGCCCATCATTGCCGGGCTCTCCATACTGCCGAGTACTAAGGATGAGTTGGCAAACTAACTTGGAATGTCGGTGCTCTTGCCCTGGCAAGTTTGTTGCTTGATGTTCTTAGTATCCAGATATTATCGCCCAGCTTGCAATATTTTATTTTGGAGCCAAGCTTCTTACTTTGGCACACACATGCCGCCTTGTGGCATAGCTATATTCATGCTTTATGTCTAAATATAAAAAAAAAGGTTAGGTTACTTTACAGCTTTTCGGACAGCACTAATACTCTGGGGGTGAAACTTAAAGGGGTACTTGGCTAATATATATTTAAGTTTCAAAAACGCACTTCTCGCTTGTAAAGGGAGGACACTTGGCAAGTATGGAGGTTGGGAACTTATCGTAAACTTTAATTCATACTAAACTTGGTCTTGAAATACTGGACCAGGCATCACCATAGACAGTATCATGATGCCATGACGAAGAGTGGAATTTTGCTAATGTCATGGTCAGGGGTGGGACCCCTGCGCTAATTGCGCCGTTTTGATATACACGCAGATTCCTGTGCCAAACTGCTCCTAACACAGAAAATTCACCAAAATTGCACCAGAACGGCTTCGGCATGTGTGCACCGGTAGTGGCCGCAAACAGCGAGCAGATTCGTTCTCCGAAAAACAGTGCGGCTGTTCACATTCCGCAGACCATGTGACGGCGCCTCCGGCAGTTTCTCGTGATTTTCGCTATTATAACACTGTGCTTTTCGGCGCTTCCGACAAGTGGCCGGTGTGTGCGCGGCCGCTCCTGGCTGTTGTTGCTACTGTTGGAACGGCCAGGGCGGCTGTATTTAGAGTGTACTAGAGTGCGGTTGATTGGGCTGAGCGGCGCGGCGCTCCCTAGCATAGGCGTAAAACAACGGAAAGTAGGCTGATGGCACTGCGAGCGAACTAGGGAGGCGCGGGCTACAGCGGGTTTAGCGGGCGGGCGTCTTTATCCACAGAGCCAGTATACAGTAAATATATTCCAATCTGTTTTTATGCCCATATGGGCGAGGCCCGAGCCATTTTGACATATCGCGAAGGGCTAATCGTGGATTTGGAATAAAAAGTCGCAGATACGCCCTAAAGGCGAAGCATCGATTGTGATAGCACATTAGTAGACAGCTATACGAAGTAAGGATAGTAGGTTTATCGGCCGTATCAACTTGTGAACATTAGCTTACGAACTTAATTAACAAGCATGGTGTCACGTGCACACGCGCAAACGTGAACACATCTCACTCGATGACCGCGAAAACTCCCTGTATAAACAGAGAGTAAGGAAGTGCAGTAGCAGCAGCGAGCGAATTGACCTTCGTGCTGCCTCGCGAACTAAGCGGCGAAAGCACAGCACACACTAAGCTATGAGCACTCGCATTTTGTCCCGATCTCAGACCGCTTTCAAGATAGGGCCCACGCAGCATCGCCATACACAGCAGCAGCCACCGGATAACGCCCCCCTCCCTCCCTCCGTTCCCCACAGTGTGCCTTGCGCGCGACCGAAGACTGCGCTTCCTCCACGCTTTCCTCCCTTGCGCGCGCGAAATTGAGCCGCCATGGTCGGCTCACCCTCGCACGATTTCACTCGCACATACAGCATACGGCGGGCGGCGACTTTATACGGAACATCACGGCGACGACGAAGGCAGAGATGTGCCTGGAGTGTCCATATGATTGCTATCACAATAAAGCCAGATTGGAATAGTTTTACGTTATACCAACGCAGTGTTGATTGCGGCTCTCTGGGTCTGCGGTGCCATATCGTGACCCAGAAATTATGGTAGCGCGTCGATTGGACTGCATAAATTTAGAACATTTTCCGCTATCATCATGAGCGTCAGCGTGGGAATATATAGTTCGATTGTAGTTCCACTGATGTTTTCCGCTTTACAGGAAAACATGCTCCGTACCGCCGCTCCACCGACTCTTGCGTATTCTAGTATGCTGTAACTACAAAGCGTGCTTCTACTACGCGCTTTGTGTTGGTTTATTCTCTGTTTCATCGGGGTTTCGCGAAGTATGCTGCCATGTTCCATTATACCACCAAAATTCAGATTGGCGTACTCCAAACTACTCCAAAATGAAATTTACTCTGCTCCAAGCTGCTCCAAAATGCAATTTTATCTGTGCCAAACTGCTCCAAAATGCAATTTTACTTGCTCCAATAATTGCTCCAAAATAACTTTGGGCAGTCCCACCCCTGCATGGTACAGTAAGGCTAGGTATGATGATGTTGCTTGTCAAAATAATGAACGAGTGCTGCGCGCCTTTCCTTCGGCTGTGTTCATGTGTGGAGCCACAGCGATTGCAGGAACAGAGCAAGCCAATTTATCGTGACGCGTACGCCTAAAGAAATGACAAGCTGAAAATGTAGTGCGAGTATTTCCTTGAACCCTTTAAGAATGAGACATAAATACCAGAAGGAAAAGTGTATTTTTAATCTAAATGTGCTGACGACAGTGAGAATAAGCGTATTCAAAGAAAATATGTTTTAAACTTTCAGCAGTGCAAAGGTAACACCAGGCAGAGCACTGGAAGTGATTTTCACTCCAAGCCACCCATGGTGTTGTGTGGAACTTGTGCAGGCAGTTCTTGCTGGATGTGAAGCAGAGACGTACATTGCATATTCTCTAAGTTACCGCTGCAGCCGGTAACCTTGCAATCGACAGCTGTAGTGCCGTCTGCATGCGGTGCTTCCTCACCGGCGGCACGTCACTATGAGACCATGATGTCACCACTCTTCGCTCGGGAAGGCGGGCGATTTGAATGGTGCTAAAGGTACAGAGACGCTTCAGACGCAATTTTCTCATAAAATAAGTGTTTTCTTGGCACGGAACAACCGTTTCGAGGTTTCTGTGGTCGTATTTTAACATTCCACGTTGACTTAATATTTGCCGTTAGTGTGCCTTTCATCAACATCAACCTATATTTATGTCCACTGCAGGACTAAGGCCTCTCCCTGCGATCTCCAATTACCCTTGTCTTGCGCTAGCTGATTCCAACTTGCGCCTGCGAATTTTTTAACTTCATCACTCCACCTAATTTCCTGCCGTCCTCAACTGCGCTTCCCTTCTTTTGGTGTCCATTCTGTAACCCTAATGGTCCACCAATTATCCATCCTACGCATTACATGGCCTGCCCAGCTCCACTTTTTCTGCTTAATGTCAACTAGAATATCGGCTATCTTCGTTTGTTCTCTGATCCACAGCACTCTTTTCCCGTCTCTTAATGTTAGGCCTAACATTTTTCGTTCCATCGCTCTTTGTATGGTCCTTAACTTGTTCTCGAACTTCTTTGTTAACCTAAGTTTCTGCCCCATATGTTATCACCGGTAGAATGCAATGATTGTACACTTTTCAACGGCAGTGGTAATCTCCCAGTCAGGATTTGGCAATGCCTGCCGTATGCACTCCAACTCAGTTTTATTCTTATGTAAATTTCTTGCTCATGATCAGGGTCCCCTGTGAGTAATTGGCCTAGATAAACATATTCCTTTACAGACTCTAGAGGCTGACTGGCGATCCTGAATTCTTGTTCCCTTGCCAGGCTATTGACCATTATCTTTGTCTTATGCATATTAATCTTCAACCCCACTCTTACACTTTCTCGGTTAAGGTCTTCAATCATTTGCTGTCCCTTTAAGCTACATCAAATAATCAAACAAGCGGTCACGGCCGTAGTTTCTTCTGTAAGATTAAATGGTCTCAGAGATAGCCTTTCTATAGTATCCGTGTCTGGAAGAAGAATCCCGGTAAACATTAAGTTGCGTTATGGTTTGCATTTGGATGCTCTACGTGCAGGAGGATGGCAGAGCAGTTTTGATAGATATGACTTGACATTGCTACAAAACTTGTTTGTCCAGAGAAGCGTGGACTTCTCCTTGTACATGTTTGCTTTGATGATATGTACGTACAACTGTTTCGGTGGCGGCATTAATTTCACATTCATTGACTTTTTTGCAGGTGCAGGCACCGACACAGTTCCTCCCGTCACGGTCATACAGTGAGAAGGCGCCGTTGACAAAAGACTCTATCCGTGACAGAACCATGCTCGTGCTGAAGCTGTACGACAAGATTGACCCCGAGAAGGTCAGTTTCTAAACTTCTCAAGACTCCTTGATTTCATAAAAACTGTGTTCTGTTTTGTATAGTTTTGTGAGTAATTCAGCAAATTTGTGGATAAGTATGGAATTTTGTCTTCCTTTCCTTACTTGCCACGGTAGCTTAGTGGATATGGCATTGTACTGCTGAGCTCAACGTTAGGGGCTTGAACCCGGCCATAGCGGTTGCATTTCGATACAGGCAAAATGCAGGCATTTATGTACTTAGATTTAGGTGCATGTTAAAGAACCGCAGGGGGTTAAAATTGTTCCGGAGTTCCCAACTATGGCATGCCTCAAAATGAGATCGTGGTTTCCGCACGTAAAACCCCTGAATTTATTTAATATAATTTTAACTGATTTGTGATTGTGGTGTCCACATTCAAAAAGCTGCTCAAGGACAAAAAAATTCCTGTGTACTAAATCATGGCCTGCAAGCTATCTTTGTGGACATCATTTTGTGGACTTGCGCGAAGGGTCTTCAAAGGTCTCGTCGAAATAGTGGCCCGTCATCTGAGGCGGGAAGTAAAACTGTCGTCCTTCTCTTGACCATTCCTGCAGCTCACGCTTGAATCGCATTTCATCTACGACCTGGGCCTAGACAGCCTGGACTGTGTCGAAGTCATCATGGCCATCGAAGACGAGTTTGGTCAGTGCCCACCACTTTGCTGTCGGCGTGCTTTGAGCAAAAGCTCTGTGGCATATACTAGTCTGTAAATGTAGAGGGAACTATGCTTAACGTTTTCCTGTAGGCTGCAGAGAAATTG
This sequence comes from Dermacentor silvarum, assembly GCF_013339745.2. Classification (NCBI taxonomy): domain Eukaryota; kingdom Metazoa; phylum Arthropoda; class Arachnida; order Ixodida; family Ixodidae; genus Dermacentor; species Dermacentor silvarum. The sequence continues at coordinate 14,930,984 of NC_051158.1, forward strand.
TTCGATTGTTCGAAGATTTTATGTTTTGGTGTTCCAGGCACTGCTGCTTGTAATTTTACTTTTGTGGCGCAGTACGGCATAAATCCTTGGCGAAAATTCTGCATGTGTTTTTCTATTGTTCAATCAGAAACTGACCATAGTGGCACAAGACAAGACACGTAGTTTAATTGGATTGCCTGAAATGTGGCGTTGTATACCAGAAGCCTTGTGCCAAGGTTCCATTTTTATCGTTCACTTTTCAATCAATCAATCGGTCAATGAGTTTATTGACCAGACATAGGCTGAACTGTCAAGTGGGCCATGATTGCAGCTTCACTAAACCTAGACGGCCATGTGCTGTCAGTGCAATAGACGTCAGACTCTGGAGTTTTGCAAGACGTGTAGCGCCACCTGTCGGTGCGAAGTGGTAATAACTGAGTAGTGCAAAGTCCGACTCCCTTGCTAAGTTGCCTAAGCAGCTAGCGAGTGCGAAACAACGATTGAACTTAATTTTGGTTCATATTGCGAATGGTTTGCGCATTTAACACCCAGAATGAGAGCTATGAATTTCTCCGCTAGTCGGACGTGCCGCCGAACTGCCGTAAAGTTCTTGTTGGCTCACTATGGGTGTTCTGTGGCTCACTCCTTTATTCTATGGCGATGGGCATGACGGCAACCGCGACAGCTCCGCGCGCTACGAAGAAACGCCGCAATCGACGTTACTGTTGCGTTGTAAATTGCCATGAACGTGAAGGACTGAATAACAACGTTCAGTTTTACCGATATCCATCGCGGTCGTATGAAAGAGAAAGGAGAGAGCGCTGGATACGGGCCGTTCGCGTGTTGGGTAAGTGAATTACTCGCATTCTCCTCAACACAGCCGCTCACATGAGAAAGTATGATAATATTGTTCTGCTGTAATTGTGTTGCGTAGCCCTGACGGGGGACTATATCAACCAAGCGAAAACTGAATCTGCAGCCGCCCCTTCGTTGGCAACAGAATAAAGAAAGTTGTGAACCATCCTGCGTATGTGCCATTGATGTTTCTACCTGTTTACACACGTCCGCCTCCACTTGACTCAGCAAGTGGAACGGAGAGATTTGGCAGGTTAGTTTAACCAAACATTTTGGTTCCTTTATGAATTCAAAATCGTGTTCTAGGGCATTGTTGGATCGCGAGCTCATTTCTAGTTTCGGCTTTTCCGATACAACGAGCACGTTTCACAATGCACTGAGCCCTCTTGACAGCGTTTCTTTTTTTCTTTTTGTAATCTGAGCAATAAAGTTGCTGTGGGAGCACTGGATGAGTAATTGCGAAGTAATGCACGTGTGTAGAAAAAAATGTCGCGTTTATTTACATTCATTAGTCCGCGTGTGTTGTTTTGAGCGTCTGCTAAATATTCAAGGGCACTGAGCGGTGCTGTAGCTCCCGCGAGACAGAAAGATGCTTCGCGCAGGCACTGTAGGAAGCTTACTTTCGTTATGTTCGCAGGCTGTTTGCTGCCTTGGAATTGGAAAACGTTTTCTGTTTGCTGCCCGAAAAAGGCTTTGGAAGAATTTCTTCTCTGTAATCTCTGTAAATAATTACGACATTAAACATTACGATAAAATGCCTAACCCTTTGAGGGTAAAGTGACGAGAGAATCGTTTGTGTTGTAAAATACACAATGTTTATTCATGAATAAGAAGATAAGCGCACTGACAAATGGTTGTGTGTACGTCCGAAAACCGAAACAAGTGAGAAGCCTTCGTCTTATCACCAACAAGGTGCGATAGAGCTTTTGTGGTCTCCAAAAAAGGGAACGCAAAAACGGCAGCATCGTTTGTGTATATACGCGCCTGCCCGGGAACAGATGTAATCGCGCCGCAGTGAGCGATAAACAATCGAATAACAAGCGGTCACCCTTTGAGAGATTTGAAATCAGATAGCCATCAGTTCAGCGCGTGCAACAACTACCGAATGCTAACACGTGTTCAACAAATAAATCCCAAAATATTGTTCGCGACAACCTTTAGGTTTGTTTTGCCTTCGGTTGTACCCCGCGAAAGCGGACACACACGTATCTCCATTTGCAGTAAATACAAACGGAAGACAACCGTGAAGAAAACATTCGAAGATGCGTGATAACACGCTCGAACGCCCAGGAAGCGAGAGCTGAAGCGAGAACGCGATTAACTGAAAAGGCGAAGGTCGCCAGGGCCATTCGCCCCTGATAAAGCGAGCTTTGTACCACTCACCGTAAGCTACATAGCTAATTGACTTAACCATATATGTACTTCATCGCTTTCACATTATGTACGTACCCAAATTTAACACATTTAGGCGCTAGAGAAGGGACGTCGGAGTGCTTGCCTCGAACTCGACGTCGTACGATGCTCGCTGTACTTGCGAGTTGCAGCGCGCCGAAATAACACCTGAAACTTCTTTTACATTGTACACGTACTTCGCTCTGCTCCCTTTCTGAAGCGTGGATGGGCGGAAGAAGCTTTCCAGGTCCTTGATATTTAGGAAACCGCGCCTCAACACAACCGAAAGAGGGGGCTCCATTGTGGCCTATGGAGCCTCGCTTGCGGACAGCTCTCTTTGCACTACTCAGTTTGCGCCAAGGCTGCGATGGGGGCGCTGGTGGCGGGTTTTTCCGCAGCGCCGCCTGGGCAGAGTCTGAAGTCTATGCACATTGTACTGACAATGGAGACTTGCACAATGTGCAACTGATTCGTGCGCGGGATTTCCAAATTTCGACCAATCCTCCCGATTGTATGGAATGGCCATAAATCTCCTAAACTGCCCCAACCAATCTGAAAAAAAGCAAAAATGAAACAAAGTTGCGCTACATCATGCAGCACAGCCACATAGTTATTGCCATTATGTGCTAGGTAGCTAGCCGAAGTCAGATTTAGATCCAAGCAATGTGGGTAGACTTAACTACCCAAATTGCTACCCAATGCATGTCCCAATTTGAAACGAACTAAGTTCGTTTCAAATTGGGACATGCATTGAAGAAGGCACGTGAGGCAAAGGTCCAATATGTGCAGTTGCGCTGCATATTTGACTGTTTCCCTAAGTTATCTTCACTGCTATACGGCTGAGTGATGTGGTGAAGATGTTAAGAGTGGAAAGGGACCACTGCCACGAAAGATATTATGTGTTCCTTAATTATGCATGTGCAGTCTCCAGTCGCAGTACGAGCACCAAGACGTTTAACTTTACTGGCAGTCACTCAGATCTGTTTCTGACGTTCCTGTGACTGAGAAAAGAAATTGTGAAATTTTTTTCGATCAGCTGAGAAAGCAGCAAGATTTGCGGTAGGTGTCATGGCAACGAGCGATTGAACAAAATGTGATAGGTGTAACGTTGTGAGGCAGGAAGACAGTGGTGTAGATTAGAGAGCATTCGAGGATAGTCAATATTCTTGATAATATTTAAACGGCTTAGGTGCAGTTTGGCTGGCCAGGTAATGAATAGGGCAGATAACCGGTGGTCCGTTAGAGTTGCAGAATGGGTGCCAAGAGAAGGTAAGCGCAATCGATGATGGCAGAAAATTGGATGGTGTGATGAAATTTAGAAATTTGCAGACATAGGATGGGGTCAGCTGGTGCAGTACATATTGTAGATCACTGGGAGATGCCTTTGTCCTGCAGTAGACATAAAATATGCTGATGATGATGTGTAAACTTCTCTGCAAGCAGCGTGTAAGATACTTTCCCGACAAGTCGTGTTCTGTCTCACCTTGGGTCATCTTGTTGCTGCGACAGGTTTTGAGATTCCAGACACGGATGCGGAGAAGTTGGTGAAGCCTTCAGACATCATCCAGTACGTGGCCGACAAAGAGGACGTTTACAAATAGGCGGGGGCTACTACTATAAGAGGTAAGCAGTCTCAGCCTAGTGACACTGCGCTGCTTATTTCGTGGTGCCTTTTAGGAATATGTGAAAGTTGTGCCAAGCTGCTGCTCTTGCGCTTAGGGGCTACATACCTGGCAATCCTCCAAAATTTTTCGTAAAGTTCATGAATTTGGACTTGCACAATATTACAAATGTTGCATCAAGTTAAAAAAAAAATTCTGTGTGCAATGATGTTTAGAGTTGTTTAAAGATAGAGTGGCACAAGATTGCTGAAGGGCATACAGAAAAGGAATCGTTATGTGCTACCTGTGCCACCTTCTTGTGGCAGCGCAGGGGCAGTATATACCAGTGAGATCTTGCTTCGAGCAAGTTTATTCAGAAAAGTTCTTTGACCAGGCAAAATCGACAGCAGAAAAGTTGCTGAAAAGGTTGTTGCGATCTAAAAACAATGTATTGCTTGCCAGCTTCTGCTGATGCAAGTTTGCTGCTTGTGTGCTGTGTCTAAAGCTAAACGGTTATTAATAAAGTGCATTTGTGTTCTATAAAAAGTGCGCCCTCAGGGTAAATTTTCAAAGAAAGATGCGTGCTATTGCTGTCTCCCTCTCCCTTTCTTGTTGAGTTCGTGGGATTTTTACCACAAATTTTTAAGTTCTCAGGCAGGCAGGTATGGGTCTAATAAAACTGCATTCTTGTAGTCATTTTTGCGTGAAGCAGTAGAAGTTGAAGGAAGCTTCAGAAGCAACGTGTCTTGGGATGCTGATCAGCAAACTGCTCATGTTAGGTTATGCTTATGTTTATGTTAGGAATGCAGAGGATGCACATTGCTTTCTTCTCTTCTTTTTTTTCTGTAATCAAAGGAACACAGTGTGCACATCGAATTGAGTAGCGTTCATTTCACAGCAGGCACAGCCTTGCAATTCTACCTGTTTGGGGTTGATAGTTTATGCTGCACACTTTAAACCTCGACATCTACAGAGCTTGTTCATTATTAGTTCTGAGCTGTCCCAAGTGTGATGATGGATGCAGCCTTCTTGTTTCTATTGCTGATGATTTGCAAAATTTAATTTTGGCAATGTAAGCTTTCTTAATTTTTCTATGCTGAAGTGTTTCTCTGATGTGTGTTAGTAAGTCAATCACAAGCGTAGGCCTACGGGCAGTCATGGGTTTAAAAGCGAGGAGTGCTAGCGCAATAAGTATCTTCAAGTATTTTGAATGTAGTGCTCAGCCGAAGTGACGCTGGGTAATTTGTTGATACCACAGAGCAATGCAGAGTGCGAGCAGCAATTTAACATCGTGAAAAATACGAGGACGCAGTGCCGCTCGTCTTAGACACTGGAAAACGTGAACCTCGCAAAATGGGAAAGAAATGAAATTTCTTACAATCGATCATTAGCTGAAGAATTTCTCAACACCCGCCGTGGTTGCTTAGTGGCTTTGGCATTGCGCTGCTAAGCATGAGTTGGATCAAATTTCGGCCATGGCGGCTGCATTTAATTGGGGGCGAAATGCAAAAAGGCCTGTGTGCTGTCCATTGGGTGCACGTTAAAGAACCCCAGGTGGTCGAAATTAAGCCGGCGCTCCTCATAATCAGATGGTGGTTGTGTGTCGTAAGACCCGAGAATTTAATTAAATTTTAAGTAATTTTGGAAGGCAAAATTAGCAACAACAAAAGGTTTGCAAAATTGAGACCTTGATGTTCATATGGTCATTTGTATATGTGTAAACACACTGGTAATGAAGTTCGGCTGGGAGTACTTGAAAATATCGACTTTGGGGGGGGGGGGTTGTTGTGTAACCGACTAACCCCGCCCCGGTGGGAAGATCTTCCGGGTTTAGTTTTTCCAAACTTGGCAGGTGTGCAATCGAGCAACCTAAGCAAACGTTGGGCAGCACAATGTGTTCCAGGACAAGCCTGGAGTACAGCTCGATGATGCAGCCAACAGCAACGAGCAAACTGCGGCCGCGTGTGAGCCAAGTTCCATCCATTCCATCAATAATAACATCTATGATCCCTGGTGTGTTGCCACAGGCCTTCTATAGCTCCTTGGTCTGGATTACACTCGCGGCCTCGCAGTTTGTTGCAGTACTACTGCAGGCTTGCACCATCATGCTCATGTGACTTTGATAGCTCTTGTGGTGTAGGCCATGATGTGAAATGTTCATAGTTGCAAAGAAGTCAGAAAGGGCTGTTGCTCCCTTACTTTATGCCTTGGATGGCCTTCATTGTGCGGGCATTCACCTTAAATGGTGTCATCGAACCACCACTCAACCTTGGTGAAGAAAGTCGCGCATGCTGTACGTCGAGCACGTTAGCACAAGCTTCACACAGAGCCCATTCTTTGTTCCTTGGTTGTCAGAAAGCGTGACCACTTTTTCACCGCACTCTATGTGAGAAAGTGGTGCATCCCACTGTTGTTGACGTTTTCGTCCTCCACGACACCCAGCAGACTTAACTTGTGTTTCTTTGCCGACTGCGATGTGATGCCAAGCGTTTTGTCAAGTTGTTGGCACTTGCTGCACGCTCGCTACTTTCTTTAGCTGATAAGAAAACACTATGAATGTGGTTCGTGCTAGCACTCAAAGCATGGGTCGACGTGGTGTGACGTACTCAACCACTGATTGCGTATTATGCGGTCCATGCTGGCACTCGAGGCGTCCACGCTGGACGTGCTAGGTTACAGCTCCGGACTCGGTCTGGTGATTCTGGGTGTATGGCATGCCTTGCCGCCTTGTGTTGTGAATTCCACGGTTGCCTTCGTTTTTTGCCAAACACTTCATGCGTAGTCCTCTTGAGACAAGTATCTCCACACATTAAGGCCCTGAACAAAAGAAAGTCGGCCAGTTATTCAAAGTGGTTGTAAAGCAAGCGGCTGAACGAACGTGATACAGCAAGCCGATGCGGCCAGTGCAATTGAGCCAAGAAGTGTGCGAGGCGTGGCAGCGAAGAAAAGAAACTGAACAAATGCTCTGGACCAATAGGAGGCAGGCATCCGAAGGGAGCGTTCGCTTTGGCTAGTAAGTGGCCTGTAAGTGTCTTCTAAAAAAGGTGCAATAACATCACCTCCTCTACACTGACACCATTCTGAATATAAACGAAATACGCTCAAAGAAATCAGCTTCAAAACAAACCCAAGGTGGCGGCCGGCAGTTGCTGTGTTCGCATGTTGCGAGCGTGCGAACTTTGAACATATTTGGCCAGTTTTCAGTCATGTTGCGTCCACCCTGGCACATATAATGCTTATTGTTTAATATTTCAAGATTGAATTTGGCTTTCAGATTTTGCGGAGATATTCTTGAATGTATAAATGTAGCGCAGATGGCGTTTCGCTGAGAGTAGATTTTCTTGTGATTTTTTTACTCTTTCAAGATCTGCGTCTCCTCTTAAAGCATTGTGCTGGTTGTTTACAACCTGTGAGGCATACCTTGTCCCCGTAACAATAATAGTCATCAGTCTTTCCTGATAACTCAGTACGCTTACTACTCTTCTGCCATGAATGCTATGTCATGCTGATAATGCGCATGCCATTTGTGACCTCGGGTTGCTACACTAAAACATATTTACACCCTTTGGGATGTATCCTTTCCCCAGATGAATAGTCATCGGCCTTGCTTGTGTTTCCTTTCTTTATAACTACGCTTTCTACATTCCTGCCAGGAATGCTATGTCATGCTGATAACGTGAATGCCATATGTGACCTAGAAGTGCCGGAAAGGCACGCAGAATAGATGACGATTGTTTGGAGACAAGGTAAGCCCGAAAAGGTGCAAACGTTTCTTGGAGCATACCAAGTTTATGCTTTCAGAACAAGAAACAAAAAGCCCAGAAGTATATGCTACAAACATGTCTTTTGTTGTTTTTTCTTTACAGGTTGCTGAAAGTTTTGTACGGGCTTGGCATGGGCCTGTCTATTTGAACCGTCGTTGGAGGATAGTGCGCACCTTTTTTTTCTGTGTACAGTAGACAAATAAATCTTGGTTTGTTCTACATTGTGCCCAGAACAAAGTGCTCCGGACAATGTTGCACAGCCCACAGCCGCATGGAATCGAATTGTGCTGAGCGTGAATCTTCCTGGTCTCCTGAAAAGAAAAGCTAGCGAAATTAAATGTGTGTTGTCATGCTCATTGGCCTTGGCACTAAGGAAATAAATGAACTACAGTCGGCTTCCGTTAATTCGACCCTAATGGCACTGCCGTAATTTATGGAATTATCCAGCGGGTCTGATTGAATGAGATACATAAAAAATTAATTTGGCAGTATTTTCTATAGTCTAACAGGCCCACTAATCAAACGCCTGTCCACGTTCTGTGTGACCAAAGTAGAAAATTAATGTAGAAATGACATTTAAGGCTCCTAAACAGTGTCGACATTGAATGTGCACCCAACATTTTAGCAAGGAAAAGGCCAAGGGTCAAAATGTGTTGCACATTGGGGGCCGGTTTCCTAAAGTCAGCTTTGGCATGTGTTTTTTTTTTTTTAAGTCAGCTTCGCCCCGGTACGTCAGTATTATGCGGTAAAACATGCGAAGTCAGTTTTGGTTTTGTATCCGATTGCACCACGCAGGCAGTCTTCGGCCCAATTTCCTTGTGAATACCAAAATCGGACATTGTAAGCTACGGTTATTACTTGAAAATATTCCTAGGGTAGGCTGGAAATACGCTTGTTAACGGGAGATGACGTGTGGTCCACGCATTCACTGTCCCCTAAGCTTTGCTGAGACAGATGCTACCACTAAAGGGGTCGCTATCGGAGTCTTCATAGGGGCGAGGGCCAAGCACACTGATTGGTCAAGTACGAATTATCTGGTGACGGCCAATTTTAGGATCGAAATACCAAAAGTTTAGGCCAATTGACATGCATGGGCGCTGGTTGGGATTGCATTAAGAGAAATCGAATCAGCGGAAGTCTTGTGTATAGTGAAGATACAATTTTTACATGCTTGGCCCAAAATGCTCTGCTTTTGCAGGAATCTTTTTTTATGCATTAGAATCCTTACTTCAAGCCAACTTTATCCCTCTTATCATGGAGCCTACTTGGTAGGCTCCCCGCTCACTGCTTCGCGTAACATCGATTCCCACAGGGCGTGGGATCTGCCGGCTTTTTAGAGTGTACGGGTACGATGGAGTGGGCTGAGCGGCGCGGCGCTCCCCTAGCTGAGACACAAAACAACGAAAAGTAGGCTGAGGGTGTTGCGAGTGAACTAGATATTAGGGAGGTGCTCACCGCAGAGTGTTCAGCGGGCGGGCGTCTCTGTCCCAAGGCCGGTATAACGTAAAACTATTCCAATCTGTTTTAATGACGATATAGGCGATGCCTCAGCCATTTTGATCTATCATGAAGGCCTAATGGCGGATTTGAATAAAAAGTTGCAGTTTCACCCGAAATTCGAAGCATCGATTGCGATATCAAATTAGTAGACAATTATATGAAGTATAGTAGTTTTATCGGCCGTATAATCTTGTAAACATTCCTTTACTAACTAAATTACCAAGCATGGTGTTACGCACGCACAAGCAAACATGAACACATTGCATTCGATGACCGCGGAAACTCGCTTCAAAACACCGAAGTGAGGAAGTGCGGCACCAGCAGCGATTTAATTGACCTTCGCGCTCCCTTTCGCTTCAAAGGGAACTAAGTGGCGAAAACACAGTGCACATGAAGCTTGCAGGACTTGAACTCTGTCACCATTGCAGGTCGCTTTTAAAATTGGCTCGCGCCATACACAGCAGCCGCCGGAGTAGAACACCCCCCCATCCTTCCGGTGCCTTGCGCGCGACGGAAGACGGCGCGCTTCCTACCTGCTTTCCTCCCTTGCGTGCACGAGATTGAGCCACCATCGTCGTCTCACCCTCGCAAGCTTTCACTCGCACATACAGTGCGTAGCGACTATGTTATCGCTCCTGGACCTTCTACGGAACATCACGGCGACGACTGAAATGCGCCTGGAGTGGCCGTGTAATTGCTACTGCAATAAAAACGGTTTATAGTATCATGTTTTACCAGCCCAGGATTTATTGCGGCTCTCTGGGTCCGTGGTGGCAGATATGTAGGGTTGTTCGATTCGGGTTTTATAATTTTGGACATTCGGGGGTAAAATTCGGGTGCTATTTTTCAAGCTAATAATCGGGAGAAATCATTTTTTTTTTCAGAAATATTCAGAAATTCGGGTTTTTCCAGGTTAAATTTACAAATGTACTAAGTAATACATTTGGGGTTTTCATTTTTTTATCGGAGGGTATCACGAGCTTCTTAACCCTAACACGTTAAAACTAGGGATCTGTTTCAAGCTGGTAATTGGGGGGTAAATCTGGGTTTTCTAGCAAATACTCTGAAACTTGGCATTTGTTTGGAAATTAATAAGTAATAATGACAGTAAAGAGCATTGATAACTTCAAGGAAATTAAACATCTTATTCATGCAATGCTGGTCCTTAATTTTTTACACATCTTTGTTAACATACATCATCTGCATGCGCAATGTGTCCGTCTCCATCTGAGAACTGTCCGATCTTTGAACGCATCTCGGCTGAGATGTTCTCTCAACATCACAGACAACAATGTTAGTGCAGCATTTTCCAGCCTGGGGTAGCGAGCGGCAGAGCCATGCCAATACTCGATGAGCTCGACAGCTGTGTTAGTACTGGTTAGTCCTGTACTGGTTAAACTCATCATGAAGTGAATCCACGTCGTCGGTCACGGAAATAAAAGAGGTCGGTAGTCATCAAATGACTGGCTCAGCAGACGCTTCTGCAATGGATCCAAGACGGCTCCCAATTTCCATAATGTAAATTGGTTTTTGTCTGTCTGAGGTGTTCCATTTAACAGTGCAGTACCCTTTTGTGGCTAGTTTCATGCAAAACTCATCAGAACATGTTTTCATTAATGTGGTGCTGCTCTTGGCTAACATAGACAAAACTGGGTTGGCATGTGGTTTTGGAATTCGGGGAGAAATCAGGTTTAACCCGATTCTCTTGAAACATGTTTGGGGTGTAAAAATTGGGTAAAATCAGGTTTTACCCGAAAACGAACAACCCTACATATATGGTGACCCAGAAATTATTGGACCACATAATTTCATATATTTTCCACTGTCATCCTGAGCGTCGGCGCGGTAATAATAGTTTGATCGTAGTGACACCAATGTTTTCGGATTTACAGGAAAGTATGCACCGTGCTGACGCTCGACCCACTCCTCCATTTTCTTGTATGCTATAGCTACAAAGTGCGCTTCGTGTTGGTTTATTCTGTGTTTTGTCGTGGTTTCGAAGTGTGCTGCCATATTGCATTATTCCACGAAAATTCAGATTTGCCTACGCCAAACTGCTTCAAAATGCTATTTTGTCTGCTCCAAACTGCTCTAAAACGCTTTTTTACTCGCTCCAAAATGACTTTGGATGGTCCCACCCCTGGGTATAGCAAAGCGTTTGTGATGTCTTGGGTAAATTGCGGGCAGTGACAATACAGGCTCAGGCTTTCACAAATAAGTGAACATTTGTCAACTGCAGTTGTTGCCAAGCTATTTTTTTTTCACCCCGACAGAGCTTGTATATGAACTGCAGTTCTGCTTGTGGCTGAACCAATTCTTGTATTTTTTTTTTCTTAGAATGAGGGAACTTGTTTGAAGTTGTGACATCTTTGCAGTATTTAAGGTCAGCGAGTGGCAGTGATTCAATTGTCATATGTCCATCTGACATTCTTGTTTATATGTGACTGTATCCCTAAATCAGTCAGTTGCCGTAAGTAGGCATTGTCAAGTGTGGGAATTCAGAAACTGTAAAGAGGGAACATTTAACTCCTGAAGGGCTGTCTTTTGTTTTTGTTTTTTTCAAATGGTATCAAAGTGACTCATTTTTGATCTGAAATTTTTCAAGAACTTTCTTCACCCCCTCCAGCCCCCCCCCCCCCCCCCCACCTAAAAAATAAGCTCTGGAGACTTTGTATGGCAGAAAATATTTACTTGTTTACTATTGTGACTCACCCACTTCATGCCTCGGAACTTTGTGAAAAATATTGCGTTGCAGTATTCCTGTACCGATGCTGTGGGAACCACTGCAGACTACCAGTGGTATGACGGCGCTCAAAACGGTACTTCACACTGCGCTTTTTCATGCCATTTATACCAGATGGTGATTTACTTGTGAATGTTCTTCCCTTTGCTATTCCATTTCAGGTAGCAGACGATGGAACAGCATGTCCATGTCGGGGTCACTAACCGCCGTCTAGTGGGAAATATCGTAGTATAAGTTATCAAGTAATCAATCAAAGAAACCTATTTCTCCATGAAAAATATGGGTGTGACGGAAGAGAAAGCTGCAAATACAGACCTTGCGATAAAAGAGCCTGGTGTTGCCATCTATTATGAAAGAGGACGAAACATTTTGCCAGATTTCTTTTCATCATCCCCATTCAAAAAGTGGCGAAATACCCATGAAGTGGTGAACTTCTCACAAGCAAAAAAAAAGTTGTTGATGAGCTAAGGTCGTCAGAACCCTTACGGGGTTAGGCTGGATTTGTAAGTTGCACTTATGTAATATGTACCGTACATGTCGGTCTTAATTAGCACGAATGACGTCCCTGCAAGCCAGGAAGGAAAGACTGAAAGCTCTGCACAATTTTTTTGTTGCAATGCTGGATATTGTTTGTTTGGTAGCAAATAATTGATAACGAAAATCGCAGTTCTGCCCGAAAGGCGAAGCATCAATTACGATAGTAAATTAGTAGAGAGCTATACGGAGTAAGCATAGTGGTTTTATCGGCTGTATAAACTTGGACACAATAGCCTACTAACTCAATTAACAAGCATGGTGTCAGCACGCACAAGCAAACACTGGACGATCCCACTCGACGACCGCAGACAACCGCTGTCAAAACGCTGGCGTGAGCAAGCGCAGCAGCGAGCAAAGGTTCGTGGGGTCTACCGCTTCAACGGAAATTGAGCTGTGAAAGCACAGCGCATACAAAGCTATGAGCCGTCTGCAAATCGCTTTCAAGATACGGTGCGGTCCACCGGCCTCAGCCGCTCAAAGTACAAGTGTGCGGTTGCGGGCAGAGTAGAAGACGCAACCCCTCCCTCCTGCGTTGCCTTCCCGCTTTCCTCCTTTCGCGTGCGAGGCTGAGTCGCCAGTTCCCCTTGCGCCGTTGGTGCCGCAGCACGACGTCGTCCCGCTCCCTCCCATTCCCCCATGGCCTTTCGCGCGATGGTCGCATTTGCTCTCCACCGTGCGTTCGCTCTCCGTGAAAGCGCGCGTCCCTCACGCGCTTTCACGCGCACATACGGCGCGAGGCAACGATTTTATCGCCCTTGGACTTATACGGAATCTCACGGCGACGCCGATGGCAGAAATCCGCTTGGAGTGCCCATGTAGTTGATGTCGCAGTAAAATGATGCGTTATTGTATTTACTAGTGTAAAACCAATTGCTAAAGATCCGCATCTCCGCTCACTTTCTCTGCGGAAATTCGCAAGAAAGTTTAAATTAGCGTCACGCTCACGCGCATACCTTAAAGCCCCTTTATTCTGGCTTAGCATACCCGCGTGCTATACTCGTGGACAACTTTCTGTGGCAATGAAGGGTAAGCTACGGGCGCGTGGTGGTAGGTGGTGGTGGTAAAAAGCATTTATTGTGTGTACAGAGAGGTGTGGGCCCCCCTGTGGGGCCCTGCATACTGGGTGGGATCCTTAGTCCGGGACCCCATTAGTCGAAGCCGCCAGCCTGGCTCTCTGGACCAAGGCCTTTTGGGCCTGGAGGTCTGAGCAACCAAGCAGGGCTGCCTCCCAGTCCTCTCGGGTAGGGTTGGGGTTGGGGGTAAGGGCTGGATTACTTTGGCAGGCCCAGACCATGTGGAAAGTGTCTGCCACCTCCCCACAGTAGTGGCACGTGCCGGTGACCATTGGGTCAAAATGTTTGAGGATTGCTGGGCAGAGCATCGTGTTTGTGAAAAGCCGATAAAGAATGCGTTCGTTGGCCTTCCCCAGGCCCTTGGCGGGCGCTGGGTACATGCGATGTTTATCCTTATAATATTCTGAAATCTCCTTAAATCGAAGCAATAGTTCTTCCTCTAGGTCATTGGGGTTGTTAGGAGGTACCCGGGAAATGAGTGCTCGGGCAGCTGCATCAGCAGCCTCATTCCCCCTTACGCCCTGGTGACCTGGTGTCCATACGACATGTTTAGGGGAGGGATCTGTGTCCCTCATACAGGTTCGCAGTATTTTCTCAGCAAGGGGGGTGACCCAGCCTGCCTCATAATTTCGGCATGCGCTTCGCGAGTCGGTTATGATATGTTTAGATTGAGAGTCGGATGCTGCTAATGCAATGGCTACCTCCTCCGCCTGTGTTGTTCCCGGTGCTCTAAAAGAGAGTCCGTCTATCTGCCTTTGTTCGTGGACCACCGCTGCCGTATACCACCCCCGTGGATTTGGACCGGCGATGTCCACGTAATAGACTCCGTGTTTCTGGCTATAGTATCTTTCTAAGGTTTGTGCCCTAGCTTGTCGGCGTCCGTTATGGTCCTCTTTGTCCATTTTCGTGGGAAGTGGGTGAACTATGGTGGCGCGTCGCCATAGTTCAGGTATCCTTACCCGCTCCTGTATGTGTACGTCGTGTTGGATGTGTAGTTGGGCCAAAAGGTTTCGCCCGGATCGTGTTTGTGCTAATCTTGTGTATTGGTTTGTAAGATGAGCCTCCTTGAGCTCCCTGTAGGTGTTTACCACTCCTAAGGCGAGGAGGCGCCCGTTGGATGTGGAAACCGGGAGGTCAAGAGCTCGTTTGATCATTTTGCGTATGATGACCTCTATTTTTTCCTCCTCGTGTTTGCGCAAATAGAGGTAGGGTACCGAGTAGAGGATTCTACTGGTGACAAAAGCATGTGCTAGCCGCACAGAATCCTTGCTTCTGAGCCCTCCTCGTTTATTGGATACCCTGCGGACCATCCGGCCCACCTGATCTCCAATCTTGCGTAATTTGTGTAATGTTGTATCCACTTTCAGTTGATTGTGGATGAAAAGGCCAAGTATTCTTATCTCTCTTGCCTCGGGGATAGGTCCACTCGGCAAAGAGATAGTTATGTTCGTGGTGTCTTTAGGAGATGCCCTAATATGGACAAATTCTGATTTGGTCGGTGTACATTGAAGACCACAGTGGCCCGCATAGGATTCTACCAGGTGGGCCGCTGTTTGCAGGCTTGGCTGCTGCACATGTGTTACCGCGCCAAGTTGTCCGGCAGCGTTCGACAGTGCTTTTGGTTGCTCGGAACAGACGCTGAATCGGTGCAACTTCCACGTGCGACGGTTTCGCGTTTGCCCAGACGCGGACGGGAAAAGCCGCAAAATAAGTAAACGTTTACACTGAGTGGGGTGTTCTGTCTTATTTAACTGTTACTAATGAGCTGTTTGTTTTGTCTTCCCCAGCCTAAGCCAACGTGGATTAAAACGCGGGACTCTTTTCAGAAGCGCTCTCATTTGTGCACGCTTTGCCTCCGTAGCTTTCCCTTCATCGCCACAGAAAGCTGTCCGCGAGTATAGTTAACTTGCGCGAGCCCCTACTACACGGCGCTAGTCGTCACCGTATGTCTCAAACTCTCTAGCAAACCTAACCCAGAACTGCGGTCTCTGGCAAACCGGCGCTGGTTAGGCCGAGCTGGTGGGTGGGGTCAGCAGCAGGCCGTCGCCTGAGGCGGCGGCCAGACCTTGAGTCGTGGCGGCGGCGGCCGTACTGCCCAGAGTTGGTCCTCCGGGCAAGCGAAGCCAGCGCCGCCATTTTGTGGGCAGAAAGCTCGGCGGCCGCCGGATTGTGTACAGCGACTGCAGTGTGCGGGGATCTATCCCGGACAAAGGTGCCTCTGCAGCACCTTCGTATGCATGCAGCAACATGGCAACGAGCATGGCTCAATCCTGCGTCTTGGATGAACCATGCTTGCCAGTAGCGTACCCAGAATCTCTGCCAGTGGGGGGGGGGGGGGGGGCAGTTGACAGTTTGCCAATACCATCCATATAGCACTAATTTCAATTTCTTCACGGGAAATTGTCAAAAAATGCGCTTTTTGTGAGTGTGCAGACGATTGCGCGTTTTACATCTTAGTTGCAGTACTCAAATGCGCAAGGAAAGAAAAGGGGTTAAACAAAAGAGCGGGGTTAAGTCGGCTTCAGGGGCGGTTACAACCCTCGAAACCCCCCCCCCCCCCCCCCCCCCCCCCCCGTCGGTGCGCCACTGATGCTTGCCACCTCCAAATGTACGTTGGCCCACTCCCAAATTTCAATTTGAGCCACGTCCAAATTTCAAGCTGGCGTACCCCCAATTTCTAACTGGCCCACCCTCAAATTTTAAGTTGAACCATGTTCCAATTTCTAGTTGGCCCACCCCCAAATTTTAAGTTGGGCCACCACGAAATTTCAGTTTAGTAATGGTGATCATTTGCGAAAAAGAAATGTCACAGTTCGCCCTAAGGGCGAAGCAATGAATGCGATAGCAACACAGCAATGTCATACGAAGTAAGGTGAGCGGCTTTGGTAGCAATATGAATTGTAGTAAACATGAGCTTAGTAAGTAAGCGGGTGTGCTGCGGCGTAGACAGACCGACATGAAGAGAGACTCGATGACCACGACAAGGCGCGTGTGAAACGGTGGTGTTGATGAGAAGCGCTTCCCGCGGGCAGCGTGTGCGAAGGGACACACCTGTAGCGCTGCACTGCCGATCCGGGCAGCATATTGCATGTGTAGCGTGCGTTGGAAAATGAGCATGTGAGATAGGCTCGACTATTACTAACTGAATTAACAAGCATGGTGTCAGCGTGCACAAGCAAACATGAATAGATCACACTGAATGACTGCAGACAACGACTGTCAAAACGCTGGCAGCAAGCGCAGCCGCCGCAGCGGGCGAAGGTTCATGCGGTCTATCGCTTCAACGGAAACTGAGTGGCGAATGCACAGTGCATACAAAGGTCAGAGCCGTGTGGAGATAAGAGACGGTGTGGGCGACCGCCAAAGCTGAGTAACGTACGAGCACGGTTGTTGGCAGAGTACAAGCTGCGCCCTCTAATAATAATAATCTACGTTACCCGCCCGGCCCGCCACTCCTTTACCTTAAGCCCGAGCCCGGCTTTAAACCGGCCCGAACCCGGCTCGAGACCGAAAAATACATGTTTTTCAGAGTTGAGAAGCCCGAGAATAACTCGCAGAAAGCCCGAGCCCGGCTTGGGCCCGGGTCAAAAAGCACACGCCGTGCCCGAGCCCGGCCCGAGCCCGTGAAAAAACTGCTCTACCCGGCCCGGCCCGGCCCATGGGCCGGGCCGGGACCGGGCTTTCGGGTAAGCCCGAGCCCGTGCAGTGCTCTATTTTAGATGTAGGGTTGGTGGTGTGTTTAATGGTGTGTGTCGCTGCCGGACATCGCGCCGACCTCGACCACGTTATCTGGGCATGTCCGGCAGCGACACACACCATTAAACACACCACCAACCCTACATCTAAAATAGAGCACTGCACGGGCCGAAAGCCCGAGCCCGTGCAGTGCTCTATTTTAGATGTAGGGTTGGTGGTGTGTTTAATGGTGTGTGTCGCTGCCGGACATAAGCCCGAGCCCGTGCAGTGCTCTATTTTAGATGTAGGGTTGGTGGTGTGTTTAATGGTGTGTGTCGCTGCCGGACATGCCCAGATAACGTGGTCGAGGTCGGCGCGAGCCGCCCCGCACGCATTGCATTGTGGCGTTGCGGGAAGTTCGACCTTAAAATGTTTGTATCAGTAGATAACATCGGCGATTGGGCGGGAGCATAGTTTTCTACAATACTCACTAGAGGTGCTATTGTCTACGAGAGCTGCAAGCAGAACGGTTCAGCGAGCAAAGGTCGTGGGTTCGAGTGCCTTAATTCTACATTAATTAACTGTACCTTAATTAACTTCGTCTCAACGCAAAAGGTGGTGGGTTCGACTCCCACCGAAGGTCGTGTGTTCGAGTGGACTTAACTATATCTTAATTAACACGGTGACCCGCACACCATCAAAATTGTTGCGTGAGCGTTGCTTGCTTGACCGGCGCACCATCAGAATAGTTGTGCAAGCGTTGCTTGCTTACTTAAAGACAATGACGACGGTGGCCCGCACACCATCACAATTGTTGCATGAGCGTTTAAGACACGATGCCGGGTCGGTGTAGTAAGTAAATACTACACCGAGCCCTCATCGTGTACGATTTCGCTACGACGACATGATTTTCGCTCAAGGACGTTGAAGGTCGGCTGAACGATTAGACATTATATATTGTTATATTATATATTAGACATTGTTACAGTGCGTCGAAGGTAGTGGAGCAGCAGCAACAACATTAGGAGAGCAGCAAGGAATATATATATATGGACCACCACTAGGCACACCTTTAGTAAGCCAGAACTGTGGAGCAGCCGTGACTTCGGATCGGATCATCAACGCACTTGGCGCCGCCACCTGCAGTAGTTTGCTTGCGTCATCAGTTCACGTTGCGCCGCCTTCCACAGCAGTTCGTGTCGCCGCAGCGCTGTCACACTTACCGTAATGGCGCCAAGACGACCGCAACCGCTGAGCAGTGCTAGAATTACCAGCAGTGTTGAGTGCGAGCACTCAACACCGCGTCGTAACTGCGAATTGCGTACGCATCATTCAGATACTCCCTGATGAGATGCTACGTAATTTTTTTTTTTTTTTGTCTCCATGTATGAGCTCATTTTTGAAAAATATAAACGACGTGGTGTTCCAGTAAGTTGTATAGTGTCATGGCAACCTTGTTTGTCTTTGTATAAAGTGATTTGCTTCTCCCGTGATTATTTATTTTTATGCCGTACATGTTGTTCGTGCTTTGCTGTTTGTGTAATGGGAGTGCCTTAGGTTTTAGAGTGTTTTTCTTTCCAGCCCTGCACATTACATACATTATGGGGTTTTCCGTGCCAGAACCACCATCTGATTATGAGGCATGCTGTAGTGGAGGACTTCGGATTAATTTGGACCACCTGGGGTTCTTTAACGTGCACCTAAGTCTAAGTGTACGGGTGTTTTCAGCATTTCGCCCCCATCGAAATGCGGCCGCCGTGCCTGGGCTCAGCAGCCCAACACCACAACCACTGATCAACCACGGCATGTTTTCCACCCCTGTAATAGCTAGCCCTGTAGTGGGGCTGGCAGTATAATTACATTAAGCACGTGTTACACGTTGCAAAACGTGAAGGCCCGATTGCAAGCTTGGCACACTTTTTGTCACGATTAAGATATGTTTATGAGGAATTGTGGCAACTGTCCATCGGAGCGCACGACAGAACTCACCGAAATTGCCGCACCTATAGACTGGTAGTGGGCCAGTGCCGTCAGCGCCTTCGCAGAGGGAAGGGTAGTATATGGGAATGCTGGCATGATGAGCGGCATCGGAGCCAGCGGTGGAAGAAGACGACGGCGAACGCGATCGATCCCCCGACCTCGTGCTTCGCAGCCCAACACCATAGCCACTAAGCAACATCGGCGGGTGTTTTCGATATCTGATCGCTGTTATGTGTGCCACTACTGGAAAGACCGATATTATCTGTCCATTTCAGAGATGCTCGCGCTAATGAATCGGCCATTTCATTTATATGTAATCCGCAGTGACCTGGTACCCATGCATAATAATTTTACAAGATTCAGCTGTGGGGGAACTAATGTTCGAAACGTCTTTAGAGCTGGTGAAGTGGTTGAAGCTGGCGAAGTGCAGACAGAAAGGGAATCTGTTATAATAACCGCACAGGTTTCATTCAAATGGAGTTTGAGCAGCGCTAGAATTATTAATTACCAAGAGCTCAGCTTGAAAGACGGGAGTGAAATCTTGCAACCGGTTATTTAAGAACCTGACTGATTGAAACTTAGGGTTTTGTGGGAAAATGTCATTGAATTCAACCTTAATATTCTGATTTGAGCCATATGATGGAATTACGTCTCGAATGTTCACATTTAGACTAACTAATTGCTTTTGTACAAAAATAATCTGTGGGTTCTGAAATCGTGGCCAATGAGCAAAAATGAAGGCGTTTGGCTTATTGATAAGCACATATTCAGATCGTCTAATTGGAAAGCTGTAAAATTTTAGAAATGTTTGTATCGTTAAGATGCGGAATCTGCAGGGCAATGTTGGCAGGCGCGCTTCCTGGTAACGAACATTGTTTGCCCCAAACCTAGGGAGTCCCAGACACTGGTGCAGGGCTTCGCGCTCCAAAGAACCAGAGGCAGGGCTGTCTGAGAACAAGACACCGACGAATTCCAATATTGGGCGCTTGTAGTTTTTGTATATCATTATGAGAGTGTCCCTACTTAGCCCATATTTTCGGTTGCTCAATCTGTGCAGTAGACCTAAAGCACGCCGTGCCTTAGATGCTACCTTTTCTATGTGTGGACTCCAGTTGAGTTTTTCGTCATAAATGATTCCTAAGTATTTAAGAGGCTCAACCTGGAGAATGGGTTCTTGTTTATAAAATAAAGAGATTGAAATCGGATCTGTTAGTGGGAACACCAAAATTGCGCTTTTACTTACATTTAATGAGATGCAGATTGTCTGAAGCCATTCCTCAAGCATACTCAAGTATCTTTGCAATTTCTGGTATAGAGAGTAAATGTCATTGTCGGCTGCGAACAATGCAATGTCATCTGCATAGACGTAAACTTGCACGTCCTGACTAGCTGGAATAGAGCTCATTAATATGTTAAATAATATTGGAGATAGGACTGCTCCTTGGGGGACACCGTGAGTCTGTTTGAATCTAGACGAGGAGAAGCCATCCTTAAAGCAATAAAATTCTCTTGATCTCAATGATTCTGCCAAACACGCAATAATATATTTTGGGACATGATTACTCGGTAGGACATTCAGTAAAACTGAATGTTCCGTAGAGTCACATGCTTAAGCTATGTTTAGTGTCACCAAAATAGCATATTGTCTCCTTTTTCTAGCAAGCTGTATGCGACTCTCTAAATGAGCATGAGCACACCTTATTGAGCAGACAACTCTGAAGCCATTTGATTTGGATTTAATACTAAATTATTCGTAATACATACAGTAATTCTGCAATGTCGCACCCTCTCTATGAGCTTGACCATATTAGAAGTAAAAGAAATAAGTCTGACATATTCTATGGCGTACCCTACTCCTTGTGTTTTAGGTATCGGGATTACTTTAGCTACTTTCCAATCGTATGGTATCCAGGCGTTGTTTATTGAACAGTTTTATTTTATTTATTTTTACATACTGCAGCCCTGTTAGGGCTATGGCAGGAGTGGGGAATTATACAATTGTAGAGCGTACACAAATTGCAAATATAAGCAGCACGAAGCAAAAACAAACAACACAAAAGATAAATCAATGACAGTTAAGCTTAAGCACGAAATCGTCCAAAGGAAGGGAATGAATGGCACCAGGCACAGATCTCCAATAATCAATGGTTAAAGGAAAAAAGCTATATTTAAACGCATCTGTTCGTGACCGATAAGGTACAATATTAAGATGGTGATATCTTCTAGATGAGGAAGGTTCCGCAAATTTTATGTATTTGCTAAGGCAAGAATTGTTCGATGAGTTAATTAGTGAATGTAATAGCTTTAGGGATTCTATGTTGCGACGGATGCTGAGAGTTGTTAGATTTAACTCTGAAAGTTTAGAAGACGGAGAAAAGTTGCTGTCATATCGACGGTAGATAAACCGGATAGCTTTTTTCTGGACCATTTCCAACTTCATGGTGTCTGATTTCTTATGCGGATTCCATACCACACATGCATACTCCATAAGTGGCCGGATAACTGATTTGTAAGCGACTACTTTAGTATTTAAAGGAGCTGTGCGCAAAGTACGCCGTAAGTAGCCCAGTTTATAATGTTTAGAAGGTCACAAGGAGATCGTTCGAATATAATTTTTGTCATATGCACTATAATGCCATCAGGACCTGGAACTGACAAGGGTAAGACTCGAATCACTTTAGCTAATTCAGGCAATCTAACTTGGCGTTAGGGCTGGTTCTTGCAAGTTATATGACATAGACGACGTGAATCTACACTCCAGGTCTTTAGAAATGTGTTCTAGTAATTCTGTCAGTTCATCAGACGACAAACTTACACAGTCAATATTAATTGGTGGTGGCAGAATTTTGAGATTTCGCATATATCTAAACAGCGCTTTTTGTTTTTGGTTTGTGAAAGGAAATCATAGCGTTTCCTATCATAATCTTCTTTAGCATGAGCGACTGTGCGTTTAAATACAGTGGCGTGAAATTTGTAATCAGCCCAATTTTGGGTGTACTGGTTATAAAGTAGCTGCTTCCAAGCTGCCTTTCGTCGTCGTTGGTCTCGTGTGTGGATTCCGCAACTTTGAGAGGCTCTCTTCGCAGATTCAACAATAAATTCAGTTTTTTTGTATGATCGTTCGATTACAGCACAGATTTTCACAGCTTTAGTTTCTTCACGCCCTTCAGAATGGTGAGCCAATTGTACTTTTAGATCTTTTTAATATTTATCGTAGTTTACGAATACTCGGATCTGAGAGCTCGATGGCATTAACGGGCAAGCAATTTCGAACATTATTGGTAAGTGATCACTGTTGGTGGCACAGTCCAAGGCTGCCCAGGATGAACTAGTGAGAGACGAACTTACGAAACTTAAATCCAAGGCTGAGCGGGACCGATTGCAAATGAATGTATGAATTCTAGTGTTGAGACAAGTGAGAGTGTTATTTAATGCCCAATCCCACAAGCGTTGGCCGCATTGCATGGTCAGTTCGAAAACCTCAACAAGTGTGATGGGAGTTGAAATCTCCCACAAAGGTTTTGTCCTTACACCATGACGTCATCGCAGAATACAAACATGGAGCGCCCAGCACACCCGAAGGAAAGTATAAATTTACTAAGGAGAAAGGTAGGCAACCAAGTAAGGTCGCATGTAAGGCAAAATTTTCACTTTCAGGAGATATGTTGATATGAAATCTTCGCCTTCAGACTAATTCTAGTAGTAACAAAAAATGCTAAACCTCCGCCTTTCAATGGATGGTCCAATCGGAAAGATCGGAAGTTATTTAATTGAAAAGATTGATGCCCTGAAAGCCAGGTTTCTTGCAATGCAATAATATCCGGATAGAATTTCGATGACAAATACAATAAATCTGTTATGGCAGAGTGAACTGTTCGGCAATTCCAATGAAGAAATTTGAGAAACCCTATGGTTGCGAAAGAATTGACTCAGTAACTGCTTTACTTAAAATGCTTTCTTTTAAGAAATCGTTGTAAGGCTGTCTTTCAAGTATTTCTTGTCTTTGAGTGAATAAGTGCTAGTGGCTGCTTACGACAAAGGGGATCTAGATCGTTTTAGCGATCGGGGATCCATGTCCATTTCATCTGAGCTTTGTGCATCCTTATTGATGCCTTCACTATGACTCTTGTTTACATCAACGGATGGACCAGCAATTTGATCATCTTGGGACGTGAGTTTAGGAGTTACCTCTTCATTTGATGGTCGTGGACACTCAGTAGTTTGTGAAGTTATGCTGATAGCTTCTCTCGTGCCGAATATCTGTGCCATCTGGTTAGCTAGGATGTGACAAGGACTCGCAAAGGTTTCCAGCTAGGCTCCAACTAGGCTCGACGGCCTTCTCCATTGCGCTTTCGACAACATCAGCAATAGAAATTGAAAAAGACGCATCCGTAACTATTGCAAGACAGGCTGTGACAACTGCGTCTTCCTGTGATCTAGTCTGCATTTCAGCCTATGACTTCTCTACGAGAAAAACATCTTCGTTCAACAATTTCTAGAATTTGTATTTCCCGTTTTCTTGCCGAGCAATTCGAATAATCAGCAGAGTGGCATTCATTGCAGAGGCAGCACTTTTCTTCCTTGCTTTTGCACTCGCTGGAATTGTGTTCTTCACCACAAACTCGGCATCTGGGAGCAGACCTACATCATTTCGTAGTGTGTCCGTAACGTCAACACTTTAGACATTAAAGAGGACGAGGGGATAGTAGTTCCACTCGGTAGATCGGGGGCCATACCTTGATTTCTGTTGGTTTATTTGTCCCAGCAAATGTAACAATGACTGATTCAATGACCGATTCAGACCGATTGTTCTTGTCGACCACCCGTCCACACCGATAAACTGAAATTGCACCTGCCGGTGAAAAAATCTCTAGTATTTCTGTTGGTGTCATGCTCACATCTAAGCCACGGACACGCCCTTTCAAGCACGCCAAGTGAGGGGGAATAATTGCGTTTACCGAATTGGAAGCAAACATAATATTTAAGCAGTTCTTGTACACAGGGCTGGTCTGAGGAAAATCAGAGAAGCAGAGGGACGCACGGCGCCGTGTGTGTCCCTTTGTCTCTTCTTTTATCCTGTCTATTAATCGCACTACCGTAAACCCTTCAAAGCAGCTGAAGCAATGAACATTGATTGAACAAGGGATGCCTCAGCCTGGAACGAAACCGCGGTAGCCCATACGTATATGGCGTTGCGCTGCTCCGGTAGAGGTTGCGGGTTCGATACCGGCTGCAGCGGCCGCATTTCGCCACGGGCGAAATGCAAAAAAAAAAAAATGTGGTTGATCCCTCTTATATAGGAATCGGTATAGAACACGAAAGTGAAACGTGTCTTCACAGAAGTAGTGTAATGTTTATTGCACATTGATATATAATGTCTATTGGTGTTTTGTGGCTAAAGCGCCCTTAGGCGTTGATGCACCCACGCTGACGCCTGGTGGCACGTCTCCTCCATCACGACTACCAACGTCGATGACCATGAGCAACCGTCGTGCATATGGAAGCTGCACTACGCTGCACACGCTAGCACAACGCGAAAGACGAAGCACGTAACTGACACACTAATACAACGCGCAAGACAAAGCATGTAACTGAATCGTCACCGAGTCAAATCAGCGCGTACAGCGCGTCGTAATTGCAGCCTCCGCGATCAACTTCAGAAACATTTTCAGAGCTAATTGCGGAGGCCACGCTCCGCTGTGCTGAGTACGGTGAACGCCACCTAAGTGGCGTTGGTAGTGCTTCTTGATGCCAGCGTCCCTTCGAATGCTGGCATCGAGGCGTCGTAGTGCTGAGACCACCGAAGCGTTCACTGTCGGTGCGCGTTAGTGTCATAATGCAGTACTTCTCTTTTCTGCTCGTAGGCGGCGGCACCGCCCCGAGCAAGAGCGCGGGTACACGGAGGAGTGTTAGATATATAAGGCGCGTCTGTGTAGCTCTCTGCAAATGCGTTTGTGGCGCAATGGGTTAAACGCTCGGCGATCTATCGTCGCGGACCGAGAGGTCGTGGGTTCGATTTTCAAATTTTGCATGTTTGTGCAACTTTTTCTTCTGGTTTCTTTCTTTGTAGTGTACATTGTAAGCTGACGTATTTCCGTGACGGAAATACGTCAGTGAAGTCTTGGTGGACCCCGGCATAAAACACTTTCGTGTTAAAAAAAAAAAAAAACGCCCGCGTGCTTAGATTTAGGTGCCCAGTAAAGAACCCCAGGTGGTCAAAATCAATCCGGATTTCCCCACTACGGAGTGCCTCATAATTAGATCCTGGTTTCGGCACGTAAAACCCCAGATTTTAGTGAAATAGTTTCAGTTTAATCCCGGAGCCAACGTGTGAACTAGGGAACTTGTCTTCGGCTGCTTTCATTGGCAGGAGCACAAGCTCATTTGCTGGTTGGAGCTCGCTGATGCGCCTGTGACGTGTGTCTATGTGTCCGTCTTTGTCGTTATTACGTTGCGCTAAATGAGTCCTTATGCGTTCCTTGACAGCGTTTATTTACCCCCCCCCCTCCTTACCCTCCGCCTCCGCCCTCTAGTGTCGAGACGCATAAGCTGGTAGGCAAGAGTGAGGTTAGGGCGAAAGGATCTGGAATTGAGTGCATGGTTAGTTGGGCTTATTAACACGAAAGTGTTTTATGCCGGGGTCCACCAAGACTTCACTGACGTATTTCCGTCACGGAAATACGTCAGCTTACAATGTACACTACAAAGAAAGAAACCAGAAGAAAAAGTTGCACAAACATGCAAAATTTGAAAATCGAACCCACGACCTCTCGGTCCGCGACGATAGATCGCCGAGCGTTTAACCCATTGCGCCACAAACGCATTTGCAGAGAGCTACACAGACGCGCCTTATATATCTAACACTCCTCCGTGTACCCGCGCTCTTGCTCGGGGCGGTGCCGCCGCCTACGAGCAGAAAAGAGAAGTACTGCATTATGACACTAACGCGCACCGACAGTGAACGCTTCGGTGGTCTCAGCACTACGACGCCTCGATGCCAGCATTCGAAGGGACGCTGGCATCAAGAAGCACTACCAACGCCACCTAGGTGGCGTTCACCGTACTCAGCACAGCGGAGCGTGGCCTCCGCAATTAGCTCTGAAAATGTTTCTGAAGTTGATCGCGGAGGCTGCAATTACGACGCGCTGTACGCGCTGATTTGACTCGGTGACGATTCAGTTACGTGCTTTGTCTTGCGCGTTGTATTAGTGTGTCAGTTACGTGCTTCGTCTTTCGCGTTGTGCTAGCGTGTGCAGCGTAGTGCAGCTTCCATATGCACGACGGTTGCTCATGGTCATCGACGTTGGTAGTCGTGATGGAGGAGACGTGCCACCAGGCGTCAGCGTGGGTGAATCAACGCCTAAGGGCGCTTTAGCCACAAAACACCAATAGACATTATATATCAATGTGCAATAAACATTACACTACTTCTGTGAAGACACGTTTCACTTTCGTGTTCTATACCGATTCCTATATAAGAGGGATCAACCACATTTTTCAGTGATCGTTTCATCATCTTCATATTGTTCTTCTCGCGTATCGTCCGCAGATATCGTATGAAACATTTCCAAGATGAACCTGCCTGTCGCCATCTTGCTCGCTGCTTTGGTCGGCGTCGTCGTCTGTAAGTGCTGATACTTTCATTAAATCGAAGACGACGTGTACGTTTAGTGTGTTTTTCGTAAGAAATGTCAGGGATACATGAAAAATTGCGCCTTAATTACCGAAATACAGTGTACTGGCATGCGATATACTTCTATTCGGTGAAGTGTCGAATGGTATAGTGTATGGACAGTCTGTCATTTCTTTGTTCTTGCTTCCCAGCCCAGGATCCCGGCCCAGAAACGCGAGGTAAGGCCCGCTTTCTCCGCAAATAAATACATAAGTATAAAAATAAATCCTATTTTATCACCTGTTAAAAATAGTCTTGGTGGGGAATGTCAAAGAAAAGTTCTAAGGTGACTTCAGCGCTAAAACAGAACTCATGAGTCTTGCGAATGTTTACACAGGCAATCTTACATACGAGTTGACTTGACAGGTCAGGATCATTGAACACTATCAGCACTCATCATGCCGGGCCATCTATTCATCTGCTTTAAAAGCATTCCATGTGTTAAGTGCCTGAGGGCCTAAACAAATGGATGTTTTATTTTAACGTTAACATAATTTTTAAAAATCGCCTGTAGCATATAGTGCAAATCGACTTATTGGGCTCTATTACTCGAAGAGGCGGACGTTACTTACATTGGAAGTCAGAATAGATATCGACTGTAGTTAACAAAGTTTCTCTAATCAACTTCTTAACGAGTTAATTTAGCGCGCATATTGCAATTCACGAATTGAAGTTAGTGATTTGACAAGGGCCCGTCCATTTGCAACGAATTTTGAAACTAGCACAAGTTTTGAGATAAGCGCAGTCAAACTTGCGGTAAAAATGCCATGTTGTTCTACTTACTATTTAACAAAACGCGTTTTTCTACATTGAAGCTCATAAAATTACTGCAACAGCACTGCATTTCGTCCAAACTTGGGAACACGTATTTCGAAACTGGTCTCATCCTCAGAATTAGTACCAAGTGGATACGACTTTCAAAGTCACCTGCTACATCTTGTAAATTGTAATACGTACGTACCGTAAAGTAATTAGTTTATTAAAATAATTAGCTAACGTTCGTTAATTACTAAACTTCTAGCAAATGTATTGTAGTTTCACGCGCGTGATATTTTGGGGGGGAGTTGTCGCATACGCCAACGCTTATCCGCTTTGCTTTCTAGGCTACCCTGATCATCACCATCGGCATCACGGCTCTCCTCCCCATCACCGGAAGGGTGAATGGGGTGAGCCTTTTTCCTTACTCAACACTGTACACTGCAGAAATAGCATTATGTAAAACAAACTCTTTTCTGTAGTGATTGTAACAAGACATTGAAGCGCATCACACGTCTGCACACAAGCAAAGAAGAGTGGTAAGGCTGAATAACTTCGGTCAAAGAGGTATTCTCTCGGACTAATGCATTTGTTTCTGAGAAAAAAAAACAGGGGGGGGGGGGGGGGCACCAGCGATTTAGTAAAAGAGCACATTCGTAATTGTATAAATCAGTTTGCAGTGTTTTAACTGGCTTTAGGTAAGTTTAGAGAGACAGAGCACAACTTCAGAAGCCGAGCCGTCAGCCAAGCCTATAGAAGTTCGAGATGAACGAGCAATGCCAAATGTTAGCAGTAATTCACGGAAGACGCGTCACTGCCGGAGGCTTTTATAAACAACTTTGATAAGCGTGGTGCAGCATTTGTCTTCATTCGTTTTCCTTTTGGTTCGCAGGTCCGCCTTCTCACTACCCATACCAGGATCGTCCTCACTATGGGTCGAGCGGGGAACAGGGTAAATTTGATCTTGTTTTGCTGACAATTTATTCTTACGTCTAATATTCAAACTAAACATATCGCCAATCACTCGTTTTTCTCTGTGGTAAGTGTTTCATGAATAAGTCGAACACTATGAAGAGAGCAGGACCTTCACGGCGAAGTGCAATGCCCTATGCGTCACTCTTCGGGGTTATTGTCCCGACCGTGTAAACCCAAGGCTACGAAAATGGGATCAGGCCAACTGGATCTTCTAGGGTCTGTAAAGTGTAAGAATATGACTCGCAAGACATATTACTGTGTTAGTATACCCCGGAAATGTTCCGTACTAAATGCACAAAGCGTACTTGGAGTGGGAGACAACGTAACAGGACCGAGCAAAGCCTGGATCTCTCAACTCGGAGGACTACCCCGTCACCATCCGTTTCACCAGAGTCACCGCCGTGGTTGAAGCGGCGATACGGGTACGGCTTTTTGACCTTGCAGCCTTCGTTATCCCGCGTATCGGTGCTTGCTCACACTCAGCGCGACATTGGGTAGCTGACCCCGTCGTATAGACAGTTGTCGTGTTAGTCTCCCCTGCTGGGGTTATTACTATAGCTCACCTAAGAGCACGAACAAGCGAAACATTGAGCACATACACTGTGAGCGGCTCACGAAACGACGAGGACAAAGACGAGTCCAGCGCTTTCTAGGTTTTGTCTTCGACATCGTCTTGTGTGTTGCTCATTGCTCATTATGTACAAGTAGAATGGAGAATGAAAATCAATGTAATCAACATCATCATACGTCGTCGTATTACCTGCCACAGTCCAGTACATTTTTTAAACTACAATCCATTGCTCATAGAGGTGACCACTTATCGTTTATGCGCATGGTATGTCCTGCCCAAGTTTATTCCGTTGTATTCATCATCTCACGTTTGTTCTGTGATCATGCTGCCCAAGTTCAGCCTAGTTCTCGTTTAGTCGCACATATCGCTGCCTCGAGTCTGAATTCAATACGAACGCAATCGGACTGGACAAATTAACTCATTGGTTTGTAGGCCGGCATGTTTACCATTCATTCCATGACCGTCAACCGTCTTGACTGGAGCCGCGAAATGAATAATAGTTTTTTCACGGCTAATGAAATTCAGGCGATGCTTGGCAAAAAAGTATAGCTCTCGAAAAAGAGTGTGTCTATTTAAGCTTCAACGGAGAGCGCTTGAAGCGGCCTCTTATTACTTAATATGGTTACATCATACTTCTTTAAACAAATGATCAATAGTGATGAAACAAGAAAATCCTCAGTCTGGAGCTGTTTTGACAAGGAGACTTCGCGATAAAAACAAGTGCCTTTGTCGAAGCGTCGGCTCAAGGTTGACGATTATCTTGTTCATCCGCCGTTGATCACTACGAGTGTCCACATCCTGGTGAGCCCTTTGTCGTGTTTGAATTGCTTGAGTGAGTGACTTCTGCATAAATCCGTGAAGTGGATCGACCTACCTAAAAGCAGTATGAAGCTTCAAGAAAAAGCATACGAATAATCGGCAAGAAAGAAAAGTTATTTTTTTTACGTCGAACTATTTCCTTCACTAACGCGTTGCATCTAGCTGTAAGAGTGGGCCCAACAGGCTTCTTCATTTTGCAGGGTCATCATTCCAACACCGCTTTCGCTATGGCGGCCATAATTCCGGCTGGACAAACGAACATGGTAATCCTTTACCCTCACAGACATTTAGCTGTTGTTGACGCTGGGCAGATATAGGAATCAACCCCTCGCGTGCTAGTTTCACGACTCCTTGTCGAGGAACACTGACGCTGCGACAAACTTGTTTAGTCCCTCGCTAGGCCCCCGGTTGCTGATATCAAAGCGTACCTGATCGAGCAGCCTGTGATAACTCAAAACAGCTATAGGAGCCGGCAGTGGTCGTCCATTGCGTGCCTGGACCTCTCGGTAACCCTGGGGATTATCGGGTGTTATAAGTGGTATCTGCAATGACCAGGGTCATTGCAGATACCACTTTGCCAATATCTTATCGTATATGAGCCCGACAAAAGGAGACAAGAGAGGAACAAAAATCGGTGGATCCCACGCATATCGTATTACAACGAAAGCTTCGCTTTATAATTCCTCACTTGATCGGCTACGCACGGCGCTAATGTTCAGGTTTATTTCAAAGGAATATTTTATTGCGATAGCAATTATATGGACACTTCAACCGGATTTCTGCCGTCGGCGTCGCCGTCGCCGTGAGGTTCCGTATAGATAAAATCTTCGCCGCGCGCCGTATGCCCCAGCGGAAGCGTGCGGGGACGCGCGCTATCACGGAGAGCGAACGCACTCAATCTCCCACGCGCAAGCAAGGAAGCGGAAAGCCAGCGCCGGAGGGAGCAGGGGGGGGGGGGGGGGCACTTTTCTGCCAACAACCGCGCTCGTCGCTCGTCCGAACAGTCTCTTATCTCTCCCACGCGCAAGCAAGGAAGCGGGAAGCCAGCGCCGGAGGGAGTGAGGGTGGGGGGGGGGGGGGGGGGGGGCGCACTTCTACGCTGCCAACAACCGCGCTCGTCGTTCGTTCGACCGCACCGCCTCTTATCTCCACACGGCTCTGACCTTTATGCGCCGCTCAGTTTCCGTTGAAGCGATAGACCGTACGTACAGCGGTGAGCACTGTTAGGGTGAACACGCGAGCGCGTGGCCGACGGCACTGTCAGCGCCCCGTTACGGTCATCACTGGAAACATTGCGCATGCGCATCACGCCTTCCGCGAAATAATTGTTCCACCGCGCGCATGACGTCATGAATGCACTTGTTCGTCGTCTGCTAGCCGCATTTTTGTTTTCTTAGCCCATGCATCCTGCATTTTAAGATTTCTTTAAACATCTGTGCTTGAACAGAACAAGACAAAAAACTTGTATATCTATGGGGGCGTGTCTATTCGTTCCCTTCAAAGTTGTTGTGCATGCAACGCCGTATATAAAACAACCAAACATCTTTTGTAGCCGTTCATTCTGTCGCCAGATCGTATTATGGCTAGGGTTCCCGATGATGAACGGCGCTCAATTGTCGATCTTTCCATGAAAGGTTATTCCCAGCGGTATATTGGCGCTTTAGTTAATAGGCCCCTGAAGACTGTGAACAGGATAATTCAAGCCTACAAGTATGAAGGTCGCATTCAGGATGCACCCCGCGCGCCCCGCCCTAAAGCTACCACAGACGATGAAGACGCCCTCATAGTTGCAGCTGCTGTTCGTAACCCTTTCTTGCCAGCCCCAGCAATACGCGAGGACTTGGATTTGGACGCTTCGGACACCACTGTTCGACGTCGCCTGCGTACTGCGGGCCTTCGCAGTCGCGTCGCAGCGCAGAAGCCACTACTAACGGCGGCAAACAAGGACGCACGACGGCAGTTCGCTGAGCTGCACGAAGCATGGACATCAGAAGAGTGGGGTCGCGTCATCTTTTCGGATGAGTCGACGTTTTCGACGCGACAAGACCAAAGATTGCGTGTTTGGAGACTACCAGGCACACGGTGAGGCAAACTTCCTGCTTTGAAAAGCAATTGTTTTAGTTAACATCACAATGCCACGCAGGAACGACCCGGACAACGTGCAAGGTGTTTCTGCCAGTGGGAGATCGAGTGTGAGCGTGTGGGGTGCTGTTTCAAGATATGGTTTAGGGCCCCTGCAACGTATACGTGGACACTTATCGTCGGAACAATACTGCAACATTTTGAACAATGTGCTGTTGCCATATGCGAGCAGTTTATTCCCAGACGGTGATTACCTGTTCCAACAGGACCGGTCACCGATACACACGGCGCGGGCTGTCAAGGAGTTCCAGGCGGAGCAGCACATGCAGCTACTGGAATGGCCTCCGAAAGGAGCGGACCTGAATGTGATAGAAAACGTGTGGGGCCGTCTGAAAGCTTCTTTGGCAAGGAAGCCCCTTTATTCCGCGACTTCGGACCAGTTGTGGGCGCAAGTCAGCAACGAGTGGGAAAGGCTGAAAGCCGATCGGGAATATGTTCGATAACTTTAAGACTCGTTACCGTCCAGAATAGCTGCAGTCGTTGCTGTAAGTGGTCACATGACTCGCTATTAGATTTGCTCATGTTTTTATATTTGTTCTCATGGTCTTGTTTAACTTGAATTGCAAAAGTGCAATTTTCTTGAATAAAAAGTTTAATAATTATCCCTCTTACACTCACTTTTTTCCTTCACGCACCAATCTTCAATCCAGATGGACCTTGAAATGCAGAAGGTATCAGCTCAGCGAACAAAAAATGCGGCTAGCAGACGACGAACAAGCGTATCGATGACGTGATGCGCGCGGTGGAAAGAGTGTTTCGCAAAGCACATGCTGCGCATGTGCAATGTTTCCAACGATGGCTGTTACGCGGCGCTGATAGTGCCGTCGGCCACGCGCTCGCGTGTTCACCCTAACAGTGCTCACCGCTGTACCTTCGCCCGCTGCGCGGCCGAAGGTACGTTGCGCTGCCAGCGTTTTGACAGTCGTTGGCTGCAGTCATTCAGTGTGATCTATTCATGTTTGTTTGTGCGCGCTCACACCACGCTTGTTCATTCAGTTAGTAATAGTCGGGCCACATTTTCCAACGCACGCTACACATGCAATGCTGCCCAGATCGGCAGTGCAGCACTACAGGTGTGTCCCTTCGCACGCGCTGCCCACGGTAAGCGCTTCTCATCAACACCACCGTTTCACACGCGCCTTCTCGTGGTCATCGAGTCTCTCTTCATGTCGGTCTACTTACGCCGCAGCACACCTGCTTACTTAATCAGCTCATGTTTACTACAATTCATATTGCTACCAAGGCCGCTCACCTTACTTCCTATGACATTGCTGTGTTGCTATCGCATTCATTGCTTCACCCTTAGGGCGAAACTGTGACATTTTTTTATTTTGTAAGTACAAAACGTTTAGCCGAAATTGCCTCTACTGAGCCATCTATGCAGCGATGCTGTTCGGGCATGTAAAATTAGAACAGATAGTCATTGTGAACCTGCCCGCGTTCAGGTGTGCACGCATTCGAAAGCGCTTTGCTTGGGGAATGTCATTGCTTGCAACTCCTAATGCTATCATGATAATAAGGAATATTTGGAAATTAAAATTTCTACTTTAGCTCCCATAAATCTTCAGTTCCCACGTCGCTGAGGCGAAAGGCGACTATGCTCACGTTGAAGCTACCGCTTCATGCATGGTGGGCTGCATCAGAAGTTCTTTAGTCCCCATCGTGGAAAACGTTTACTCTCGTTGCGAAATTCTCAAAATTTCATGATTCCCTAGATCTACCTTGTAGCTTAACGTACTTTGGCAATGGCTTACGGATCATCTCTTACATGAATTTGCCTCGATGTTCACCAAACTCTACGTTGAAGGTGCAACGCAGTTCACAGTAACGCCCTTCAGTTTCAGTGATCGGTTTCAGAATGAACAATTGCGGAATGAGACCACGACACAGAATGAGAACCACGCGAACATAGCTCCAGCGTTTCTAATCGTTTCCGGCGCTTCACTAAAATCGTGAAATTTGCTTCGTTATAAATCAGACAACCATGCACTTTTGTGTTTATTTATTTGCCTAGTGCCGTTATCAATATTTACTAAGTGCAGCTAGTAAGGCCAGTAAAGGACGAAGCAGTGTTGTTAGTGGAAGATTCCGGGAGTGTTTTAGTGGAAGCTGGTAGTCGTTCGCACTCTTCAAGGTAAACTCAATTTTCTTGAATGGGGTTTAGTATGTATGCGCTACTATGCATTCATACGTTAACCAGTGTACGCATGCTGCGGCCTTGTCTGAACAAGCAAGCGTTAATTACCTTCTTTATGTTGCACCGGAATGCGTCCATTATTTTCCGAAATAGGAAATATTGCCCTAACTGCAGTATTTTTTAAGTTGTTATTTTTATTTTTTTACGCAGGGAAGCAAAACCGTCACGGAAAGTAGAAGTGAAGGAAATACGCCAATGTCGACTGTGGTTAGAGGGAACAGAAATTGGCCGCAGACGCTCTGCCATGTCGACGATCATCACGCGAGATTTGTTGGCTCGTACAAATGAAATAAATGGGCAACGGCGTGCTTATTCACTCACAAAACTGGCATTCGTTCTCTCCTCACTCATCCTTGCTCACGCGTACACATGTGTCAATATCTTCCACGCTAAGATTTTTAACGCGACAGCGTTAAGGATCCCGTGTCGCAGAAAATCCGGCGTCGCGACCGTGGCGGAGAAAATCATCCCGAACCACCTCGACCGCGCAGGCCCTCCGCGTGGCGCAAGGTGTTAGTGAACAAAAATTGAATTTCTCACAGTGAAATATGTCAGAAAAATGGTAAAGTACGACTTAACCACAACCTACAGACATGGTGGCGTCGGACTGTTACTTGAATGTACGAGAAAACATAATTCTGTTACAAGGACACTCTCACACAAACCCCTTTTGCCAGCATTGCTACCATACCAACAGCGGCGCGCTCGCGGGTAGGCTACTTACGAAATCTTATCCAGGTGGTACAGGTCCCCGAGCCCACTGAAGTATGCCATTGAAGTAGAGCTCCAAGTCGGGCTAGTTGGTTGACATGCATGGTATATTTTAACTGCGCTAACCCACACGGACAAGGACGAGGCAGACAAGACGTGCGCAGACTCACAACTGAATGTTTGAAAATGGTGAAAATAAAATGTTTGAATGGTGAAAATGACATATATGCAGAGAAAAATGAATACATCTGATTGGCGATCCAAGCATGGATAGCGAACCTTCGGTGTCACTAGCTGATTGCGAGATGGGGTTTTTAGATGCTACTGTGTGACGTCAACATATGCATGGTTGTATCGCCAATCAGATGTATTCATTTTTCTCTGTATATATGTTATTTTCACCCATTAAACATTCAGTTGCGAGTCTGCGCACGTCTTGTCTGCCTCGTCCTTGTCCGTGTGGGTTAGCGCAGTTAAAATATACCATGTGCCATTGAGCTTGAACCCATCCCTTGTCACACGTGGGACCCAAAGAGACAAAATCACCAGCCCCTTCCCTGTCGAGAAAACGTGGGTAAGCTAAGCTTGTCGTCCGATTTTAGCGTGAGGGCTTCCGAAGCCCAGGCGCAAAACCCACTTTCTGAAAGTGACCAAAATGCTGTTGCTTGGCGTACTCGGAATGAAAATACTGGCCCGCAGAGCGTTAATATGTGTTGCCAGAAGTTGGAATCCAACAAGCTTTATAAACCAAGTCCAGCAATCTGGGACATCGACTACTGCGGTGAAGCCGACCCTGGGGCGATGCGGTTGGCGTAACTCTATGGGAAGGATTTTTTAAAAATTGATTACTGAGCAATGGCTCGTTTTTCGCAATTTGCACTTTAGGCACTAAATCCCGACAACGTTCTCACGGTATATGTCGAGTGTAGTCTAATTCCACTGGCTGGATTTTTTTCCTGGGGCACTTTTGTAGACCCATTGAAAATGCATGGGGTGATTTTTAAAATGTAGTTTGCAGCACAGTAAAAACTCATCCGCTAATTGCACTCGAGTGGCAGATACGTTAGGTCTCTCTATATATGTAGGTCCAGTTTGCTTTTAATCCGCTGGCTGAATTTTTTTCCTGGGGCGCTTTTGTTTGGATACTATGCGGCAAAGCATCTCCACAGGGGCAAAAGATTCGTCCGCCGTGGAATTGATGGGAAAGAGCTTGCGGACCATGTCAAAAATGGACACGAATGTGCAGCTGTGATGCATATTTGCTCCATGACGTATAAGGAAAGATGATGGTATTAGATTCTGCAAGAAGGAGCGGGCCAAATGGCTTTATGGAGTGCCATCGAAGCGCGAAGCCTGGTTGCGCGCCCCCCTTTTTCTCAAGTTTCGGTGCATGGTAAAGTGTTTCAATTGGTATTTAGAAAGATAAGGTGCTTAGACAGATTTAGTATTAGGCAAATTTTTGACACAAAAGTACATCGCCAAATAGAGCCCTTGTTACGTGTGTTTACGTGTTACTTGTTAGGTGTTTACTTAATTTGTTACGTGTGTTACGTGTGTGTAGTGCAATGTGCCGACAATGCGAAGGTTTGAATATTATCAGTGTAAAAACAAATTGAAAGGAAAAACTCCTGATCTATAGTGCGCGTGACGGAACGAAATAAAGAGGAAAAGATAGTCCCCGTGTTACAGCGAAAATCAGCAGCTTCGTCTCGTTTAATAAACCATCCCGTTTCAGTTTTAAATGCATAAGCATTTCTATGCCTACCAAATGAGAAATTTGTCCGTTCGTCACGTAAGACGAATGCAATGGCTCATAACCACGTAAGGCAGAGGCTACAAGCGCTCAGCGAAGTGAAGCGAACAGCGCATACATTCATTCAGATCACCCATACTATACGCAGAACAGCACACGTTTCAATAAAAAACAAGTGCAAAACAAGCATCCGAACCATGAATAAAACATTGCATGCTCCCTCAGCAATTGTAGTGGTGGTTTTGTAACAGCTTAGCTGGACATACAGGTTGATAAGGACCGATAATAGTTCGTAAGGGTCGGATCGTGTTCGATAAGGTTGATAACGACCGATGAGGGTTAATAAGGGTTTATGCTGGTCGAATCAAATTTCATAACATTGATAATGACACTAGGCTGCGTGGCGATTAACAAGCGGCGCAATGCTTGTGCACACTTAGGACACTTACAGAGGACTTTCTGCGTGATTTCTTTTATCAGTTCGGAAGTCTAACTAAAACCATGCGTGCCTGTTAAGTGTACGCAAATCTCGCACGTTATACGCGAAGGTAAGGTTGTGAAGGTTTGAGAAAGTGGAGCCGCAACCGCTGAACTACACCGGCTGAATTGTTGTAGGGCCTGCTTTGAGTCACACGATTGCTTAGCTGAGCAAATTGGTAATCTCTTGAGAATACTTCTCGGAGCCCCGCTTTGTCGGGAATATTTCCTCTCGTAAGGTGACTCTTACAATGTCCTCGTAGCGCAACAAAACACTGGTCTGACGATCGTTCGGACATGACTAACCTGATTCCGGGCGTTTAAATGCAGTCGCACCAAATCGCTTGGAAATACGAAGAAAACATACAATGCGTTTGTTTCTCCACAAACTCAGTCGTACTGTGGGGAAACAAGCTTCTAGTTTATGGCAGCGGTATTTCCCATACACAACTTTTTTTTTATTGCGATAGCAATTATATGGACACTTCAACCGGATTTCTGCCGTCGGCGTCGCCGTCGCCGTGAGGTTCCGTATAGATAAAATCTTCGCCGCGCGCCGTATGCCCCAGCGGAAGCGTGCGGGGACGCGCGCTATCACGGAGAGCGAACGCACTCAATCTCCCACGCGCAAGCAAGGAAGCGGAAAGCCAGCGCCGGAGGGAGCAGGGGGGGGGGGGGGGGGGGGCACTTCTCTGCCAACAACCGCGCTCGTCGCTCGTCCGAACAGTCTCTTATCTCTCCCACGCGCAAGCAAGGAAGCGGGAAGCCAGCGCCGGAGGGAGCAGGGGGGGGGGGGGGGGGGGCGCACATTCTACGCTGCCAACAACCGCGCTCGTCGTTCGTTCGACCGCACCGCCTCTTATCTCCACACGGCTCTGACCTTTATGCGCCGCTCAGTTTCCGTTGAAGCGATAGACCGTACGTACCTTCGTCCGCTGCGCGGCCGAAGGTACGTTGCGCTGCCAGCGTTTTGACAGTCGTTGGCTGCAGTCATTCAGTGTGATCTATTCATGTTTGTTTGTGCGCGCTCACACCACGCTTGTTCATTCAGTTAGTAATAGTCGGGCCACATTTTCCAACGCACGCTACACATGCAATGCTGCCCAGATCGGCAGTGCAGCACTACAGGTGTGTCCCTTCGCACGTGCTGCCCACGGTAAGCGCTTCTCATCAACACCACCGTTTCACACGCGCCTTCTCGTGGTCATCGAGTCTCTCTTCATGTCGGTCTACTTACGCCGCAGCACACCTGCTTACTTAATCAGCTCATGTTTACTACAATTCATATTGCTACCAAGGCCGCTCACCTTACTTCCTATGACATTGCTGTGTTGCTATCGCATTCATTGCTTCACCCTTAGGGCGAAACTGTGACATTTTTTTTATTATTGTGAAAGCAGTTATATGTACACTCCAGGCGCATTTACGCCGACGTCATCCGCGTCGCCTTCGCTGTCGCCGCGATGTTCCGTGTGAAGTCCGACTGCGATAACATAGCGGCCGGATGCCGTATGTTGCCGGTGCGAGTGGAAGCGTGCCAGATTCATCTTAGAAGCCTGGTGGCTCAATCTCGAAGGTTATGAAAAACGGCGCACAACAATTCCTCAAGCAAGCACGTCTCGCTGTGTATTGTGTGTATTACACGGACAAACAGGTGCACGCAGAACTTCAACTCACCACTCTCGCGTTGCACTAAACGCTGAAGAAATTAAACATTCACTGTTAAGATCACCGCGTACTATCGTCAGTCAAAGCAAACAGCAGAGAAAGCTTCGCTTACTCTGCTTACCACACTGAGTCGGATCCACATAATTTTATTGCGATTGCAAATATAAGGACACTCCAGGCACATTTCCGCCGTCGTCGTCGACGTGATGTTTCGTATAATGTCCAAGTGCGATAACATCGTGGCTGCGCGCCGTATGGTATGGGTAAAGTGAAAGCGGGAGAGGGTGAGCAAAGAATGGTTGCTCAGTCTCGCGTGCGCAAGGGAGGAAGGCAGGGAAAAAGCGCTCCATGTTCCATCGCGTACAAGGCCGCAGGGAAGTGGGGGACGTTTTACTCCCGTGGCGGCTACGAATGGCGCGGCTGAGCGCGGCCGCGCGGCCCCGATCTAGAAAGCGATCTGCGCTGGGTACAAAGTCTAGGCGGGCCGATGGCTGGCACCCTATAACGTAAAACTATTCTAATCTGTTTTCCTTCTAATCACCTGATGTCCAATTTACGTAACCACCAACGCAAGCATCGGGCGGTGACTCGCAGCGTTGTTTGAGAAGGCTATTGAAACGCTCTCCTATTTTATAGGAGGTCACTGCATGTTGTTTGCTTTCAAAAGGAATAGCATTGTCTAACTTAACATATATTTCTTTCCTGATTGGCTGACCAAGGGCGATGAGCACGCAGAAGTGGAGGGAGTAACGTGGGGCCGGGCTAGCGCAGTGAAAGTAGATAACCTGATGAGCAGGGTGTTGCCGGCGTCTGCGTTTGCCCTGCTTCTTCTTACTTATAGTGAATTCCACTGGCGGATCTGGAGCGGTGTGCCGAATCCACGACGGAGCAAGAAAATGCGCCGCGGAGCGACCCGATCCCGATCGACCAGTGAAAAATAAACACGCTCCGGCAGGGATTGCAGCGGAAGTTGTCGCACGCATCCGGTTACCCATGTTGCCAATCTCGCATTAGACCACGTTGGGGGTTCTAGGCACAGCGGCAACTGCACATCGCGTGTGCAATGTGCACAGGCATACATACCTCCTCCTCCGAGTACACGTGTACGACTTCTTCGACGTAGCCGACGATTTTGGGGCGTTTGTGCGGAGGCTCTGCAAACATTTCATTAAATAAAATTTCGTACAGTACGTACGACTCATCCTCATCGCTGCTGCTGCTGCTTTCTGAAAAGGAACTGTGCGAACTGTCGCTGTCGCTCAAAGCAACGAAGCAATCCGGCAGGGTCGAACGACTGCCATTTCAGAACTGTAAACAAT